>NW_027113124.1:732297-734002 GCF_000696795.3 Halyomorpha halys | reverse complement strand
TAAGTGGTTGTATACACGTTTTACAATATGTTCCTCTTATTTGATTTTTCAATCATACTGAACTTTTTATAGTTATAAAAATAAAATCTAACAATTACTTATGTAACTGCGTACCAATTGAAACACGCTTTACAATATGTTCTTCTTTGTCTTTTTGATCATACTAGACCCGAATCGATGATTCTCATGACTCACTGTTACACCTACTACTACTGTTCAAACTACGTAACAACGTAATTTAAGCTCAACCGGAAATATATTATGACTGGCCTATCTATAACTATTTTTTAATGAATTCAATGTTGAAGAATACATCATTATTTAAGAATTTGTGATTTTTTGCCATCCGCTTTCCTGTAGCTCATATATCTTGTCGTTAAAAAATGGGATCAAATTAACTCGATAATATTCAACCGATGAGTTGCTAGTTGTTTAGGGAGAAGCATGGCTGTAGTGGACTCATTTAATGGGAGGTTACAGGCAAGGATAAATCGCAATCTATTAATAAAACATAACAAGGGGCCATTTACACATGAGGATATTTATCAAAAATTAAAATAATTTAAAAAGCAAATAATGAATGAATCCAGTAATGCCTAATGAATATTTTATAAGAAAATTATATGAATGAGATAAATCTGTCCGTCTGTAGCTTTGTAAACATTTTTTGAGCGGAGTGTACGACCGATTTTTTAGTTCGATACCTCAATTTATTCAGTATTATCCTCTTAGTGTTTTAAAATAATTTGAGCTCAATATACTGAAAAAATATTTTATTATATTTCATAACCTCCTTTAATTACCGATATCTCACTACTGGTGGCCTTATGAAAAACTACTTTATTTTACAATGAAAACGGTTCGTGTTGGGTTAGGAAATTCTTTACTAAATGCAATGTAGTGAGCAGTTCATAAACGATTGATTTTATAAACCTACTATAACTCATTGTTGCTAATCAATGCAAAATGCAATGCAAGTTGCAAATCATTAATTTTTTTATTATTTATTTTATATTGTTTTTATAAATGGGATCATTTATCACTATCGCTAATTGCCCAAGGTTGTGGCAGATTTTAGTACTTATCAATGTCGAGCCTGATTCTGACTAAATCACCTCCTTGCACAATAGTTGGTGTACTAACAGTACTTCATTACAGAGTATTGCATTCCTGACCATGGGTTGTAGCAGTACAGATTTAGTTATTTATGTATATAATACTAAAAGTTCAATAATATTTATTTATAATAATTAATAACTATTTATTTAGTAATGTTTTTACATCTTCTTGGTAT
Source organism: Halyomorpha halys (assembly GCF_000696795.3). Lineage (NCBI taxonomy): Eukaryota > Metazoa > Arthropoda > Insecta > Hemiptera > Pentatomidae > Halyomorpha > Halyomorpha halys. Next base: position 732,708 of record NW_027113124.1, on the reverse strand, counting down.
TAAAAACTAATTTTCGTTCATAATTTTTAATTAAAATAATAAATAAGAGGGGGGATGGTCCAAGGAGTTTGAATGATCAAAAGTAGGGAAACTTGAATTTTGCTCTTAAAACATATCCAGGCAATTTTTTTTTATTTATTAGTTCATAACAACACAGATATTAATATTGTTTTTAATAATTTTATTCTAATATTTTTAAACTAAAAAAATTATGTTTATTTTGTCATGTTAGCAAGACATCCAATGTTTTAACCGTCTGTTGTGATGCAGTAAAATCTCTTGCTAATATAAAGATGAGTACTATTTTTTCAATTACTTTGTTAATTAGATCAATATATTAATAAAATTTCTTAGAACTTAGCCAAGTTCGGTTCGCTTCTATAGTGATTATGGCCAAATAGATTTATTCCA
>NW_027113124.1:725449-732247 GCF_000696795.3 Halyomorpha halys | reverse complement strand
TTTTTATAAATGGGATCATTTATCACTATCGCTAATTGCCCAAGGTTGTGGCAGATTTTAGTACTTATCAATGTCGAGCCTGATTCTGACTAAATCACCTCCTTGCACAATAGTTGGTGTACTAACAGTACTTCATTACAGAGTATTGCATTCCTGACCATGGGTTGTAGCAGTACAGATTTAGTTATTTATGTATATAATACTAAAAGTTCAATAATATTTATTTATAATAATTAATAACTATTTATTTAGTAATGTTTTTACATCTTCTTGGTATTAAAAACTAATTTTCGTTCATAATTTTTAATTAAAATAATAAATAAGAGGGGGGATGGTCCAAGGAGTTTGAATGATCAAAAGTAGGGAAACTTGAATTTTGCTCTTAAAACATATCCAGGCAATTTTTTTTTATTTATTAGTTCATAACAACACAGATATTAATATTGTTTTTAATAATTTTATTCTAATATTTTTAAACTAAAAAAATTATGTTTATTTTGTCATGTTAGCAAGACATCCAATGTTTTAACCGTCTGTTGTGATGCAGTAAAATCTCTTGCTGATATAAAGATGAGTACTATTTTTTCAATTACTTTGTTAATTAGATCAATATATTAATAAAATTTCTTAGAACTTAGCCAAGTTCGGTTCGCTTCTATAGTGATTATGGCCAAATAGATTTATTCCATTCTCATCCTAAGAATCCGGAAATAGCTTCCACTGAAAAGAAAGACAGCATGAGAAGACTAACCCTCCTGAAAAAAAAAAAGATAAAATGATGGCTTACACTCAATGAGGATGAATCGAAAGATCTTAAAATTTTCTAGTTTGCTTTATGAAGATTTTTTCTTTCTTATTAATCGTTCATAGTTCATTTACAAGGCATTTTTCAATCTTTGGTTCAAGCTCCTTAAGAACAATTTCATAAATTGTAATATTTATTTATTTATTGTTTTAATTTCTTCTATGATCAGTAAGTTATAGGTATACTCTTGTTCTGAGGATTTCTTGTCACCTCATTAAATATTTTCGTAATTTTTATGTTGGGTCATGGACATTTTGTATTCTAGTATATCATTTGAATAAAAATTTTTAGATTCTTATTTGGTCCAGTATTAATATTTCTTAATAACTGTTCAATAAAATGATAAGAAGACATTTTAGAGGTAAAAATATAAAATAATATTTTTGAAAGCATTTTCATCCCTAACTCGTTCCGAACATCATAATAAGAGTGGAATGACAAAGAATATTCATGTTCTATATTGACAATATAGACTATTCACTATAAGCTACAGTAAATAAAGTTTCTTTTTGTGGTGAAGTCGACTTCGCAACCACTTCCAGTTCTCCGGCTCATTTAACTATGGAATTTTCCATAAAAATGGATATTTTGAAAGAAGGTTCTCTATAGAAAACCTTTTTCTAAAACGATATAAAATCGATAGTTTCCTCGATTCCACGATTCCTGATGGCCTAAACCAGGCATCAGCCAATTTTTTCCGAGTTTGACTATTTGGGGCGAACGATTGAGACATTGACATTGACATTAAGAACAAAATCGTTTGAGGATTCTAGTTCTCGCAAAAATATACCTGAGAACAATAAAACGCCTATCATGATGACGAATTCTTGAGACGACTGATTCTCGATTATGTTGACAAAATCTTACGAGAAATTGAGTTCTCAAACGATTCTTTAACGTTTGTTCGATATTCGGCACCGTTTTCCTGCAAGTCTAATTCTTTTTTTTTTTTTAATATTTATGTGTTGCTATTTACAACTGTACATTATAATACATTTAGAAAATCTGATCTAAGTTAAATTGGAGTGTTACAGGCGTGTAGAGAAACTACCTATTGGTAGCACTCTAATGGCATTTTACATTAGCTGGTCTCGTGAACATCTTCTTTTCAGACGCCTCGGACGATTGTCAGGAATGGAAGAGGATGCAAGATTAGAAACTAAGGGGTTTGAGTGGTTAGAGAGTTTATAATGGAAGGAGTGATATCTGTTTCGGGCTAGATCGGGTACATAGGGAACATTAAGGTCTTTATGTATGATTTTATTTGTGACAAAGTAAGGAGGATTGAGGTTTTTACGAAGGATTTTGGATTGTAAGGATTGAATACGAGAGGAATTCCAAGGTTTAGTGGAGCTCCAAAGCTCAACTCCATATGTCCAGATTGGCCTTATTACAGTCATGTAGATCAGTCTTTTGTAATGTGTTGGAAGTTTAGACCGTTTGTCTAGTAAGTGCTGTAATAGTCGAAATCGACGTGCAGTTTCCTGTCTTTTCAGTCTGGTGTGAGAATTCCAGGTTAATCGCTTGTCCAAATGTAGTCCAAGGTAGCGGATCTGTTCGACAGGGGTAAGAGTAACATCGTTAAATGAAATTGTAGGGCAGTCAGTAGGTTTACGACGAAGGGTAAAGGTGATTTGATGGGATTTGTTGGAATTTATCTTAATCCTCCAATTACGACACCGATCTTCGAGGGCTGTGATATGGGATTGGAGATTTTGGGATACAATTAATGGGTTATTATTAACAGCGAGCACACATGTGTCATCGGCATACGTGGTGAGGATAGTGTTAGGATTGGTTGGAATGTCAGCTGTATAGACGGTGTAGAGGATGGGACCAAGGATACTACCTTGAGGAACACCAGCGGACTGAGAATAGAGGGATGAATAAGTCTAATTCTAAAACGATTTTGTCAGCTAATTTCTGCGGTCTCAGCACGTGTGGGATCACAAAAATCATATTTACGAAATCGTTTTAAATAATAAAATTAGATTCTCCATGAATGTTTTCATTGAAAATACTGCCAAAAGAGACTTCATTCACCATTACTATGACTTTCGAATATAATATAATAAAATTTAAATATAATATAAATTTCGAAAAAAAAGAAAAGAAATGAGGTTGAAATATGAACATATATCAAATGAAATTTTCAATGAAAATTATTGTTGTGGACTTGTTGGAATGTTATTATTTTATAAAATACATATTCATTCATATTTTTCGGTTCTAGTTAAAGTTATTATTTTTTCGTTCATAAAAACAAAGTTATTGATTCATTATTTTTTTTGTAATGCATTCATTTTTAAGGTTCAATGAACAAACAGTTTAACACAATATTCCCTACTATATATTTCGTTTGACCTAATATGTTAATCTGTTGTATTAGCGTAATTTATAATTTTAGTGATTTGTTTGTTATCTATTCGAACAACTTTTCTCGACCATTTAATTTTTAGTTTATGAGTAACGATATCACCACAATTATATTTATGGATTGTAGGTGGGTGTGTAGGGTAAGTGTACCGTTTATTGCATGTTATTGAGAGGTCAACCTTTGTTTTTGTTTCTTAATGGGTATGGTGTGACGGTGGTAACGGTTGTGATGTTACTAAATTCTTAATATTTAAAAACAAATGTTGAACTGTCAATAACTGGTGCACTTACACTAAAATCGCCTAAATTCTAAGGGCATTCTTAGCTCCAAATATTCGACACAATATTTTTTTCGAATTAAGGTTGTTTGTAAGCACCCACGTTAGTTATGTAATGAAACTTTTAATATTTAAAATCCACGTATAACTTTTCAGACTGTGAAATACACCCCTTATTTTCTCCAGGGATTTCTTTGTTTCAAGTTACTGTATCACATTTTCTCGTACTCAAAATTATTCTATTTTTATCAAAATATTTTTGTTTTTAAAAATCTAGAACATTAGAAATTTTATTTCATGAAATATCTTAATGTCTCTGCATAAAAATATTTAAATATCACTTTTATGCATAATTCTTTCATGTTTATTTTTCTCACATATTGAAGTGTTTATTTATTTAATTAATTATAAACATTTTTCTGTTTTATTAATTATCGATCAGAATGATTGAGGGAAACTGTTCTTAGAACCTCATTGAGCCCAAATTCTAAAAAATAAAAATTATCTAAGAAAACATATTAATAATTTTAATGTCAAATTCATTTTATAAATTAGTTTATATAATTTTTCAAAAAGTAATTAAATTTAGGTTTTAATTTATGAATTATAAGAGAAATGTAAAATAATATATTGTAGATAAAAAGCCCCAAGAAGAATATATGAAGAATAAATATATTAAAATAAAAAGTACTGAAACGTCAGTATAATACATACATATATGTATAAAATGGAATCGTTTGAAAATAAAATTAAAAAAAAAAATATACTTATATAATTTTTATTTTTTACAATGTGAGTTTAATCATTCTGAATGATAATTAAAAATTAATTATAATTGTTAAAAATAATCAACAAACAGATTTATTTAAAGGCAAATGTATTTGTTTATTACTACATAGTAATTCTTAATTTAAAAAAAAAATATTTAGAAAAGATATTGACCTTAAATTAAAATAAAAAATACAGTTTTACATTGTGCGGTCTCCGCCCACATTCTCTTTGCACGGAATTCCAAGTCGGGTAATTAGTATTTAAGTATCGTCTAAAATCTTATCTGGGATGTCGATTAATTAAGCTAATTAATTCAGTATTTAACTAGTTTGTATGAACAAATTAAATTAATCCTCAGATACCTTAATTATTATTTTTTTTTAGTTGTGAGTCCAATTAGTACTGTAAGGGATGGAGAGGTCGAAGAAGAAAGAAAGGAGCTAGCTACCTGTGTTAAGCCACAATCCGTTTTACGACGGTAAGAGGGAATAACATGGACATAATTCCATGAAGATTACTTCGGCCTAAAATTTTATTTTAACGAGTATTTTTAGGGTTTATTTATAAATTTCCAATTATTATTTACAGTCATTCTCATAAATTGTTTAATTGCACTAAAATCAATTCCGGTTAAAGTGCCAGTTTTATTTTTAAAAAATCCCAATTTACACTTTTGGATCTCATTTGCTAAATATTTTTTGAAAATTCCTTCGAAACAAAAAATATCACTTAGAAAAGACGATTTAATATCTTAATTAATGTTTTCAATTGAAAATGTCATGTAGAAATGTTAAAGTTAAATTTTAGTAAAATATTTTTTAAAACATTCACTTAAAATATTAAGTAATGTATTTTCTTTTTCAATTTTAGTTTGCCACCCGTTGGTGATGATTTTTAAGTTCAAGACTAACATGATTTTGCAAGATTATAAAAAAAAAATTATTAACACAAAAATTTAATGGAAATAACATATATCACATATTCAATTAATTAATAGAGCTATTAGAACCACACTAGGTGACAAAACGTGTAAAATGTTCACTATCCCAGAAGGATTACATGGATAATAATAATAAAATAGGCTTAGTGAATCCGAAGGTTCGAAGCCGATACAACCAATGGTACTCTACATATATCTGTTCAGTGACGCCCCTCCAAACCCAAATCTACTAAATCAGTTTTAACGCAATCCTCCCATCTACTTGTCGGTTTACCCGTCGGTTAAGTGTTTATTAACATTTTAGGGATCGGAGCATTACTAAATATCACAACCTTGCTCACCCATTTTATTCCACACAATAGTTCCCTCAGTTCAGCATTGTGTAGCCTTTTAAATTCTCCCGTTAATTCATCCTTTTTCGGTCCGAATATTTTACGTAATACTTTATTTTCAAAAACCTTAAGATGTGTTACAGAGATAAGTGAACATAAATTGGGGTTGTGAAGAAGTAATAGGATAGAAATTAGGAGAGTTTGGTTGGAATAAGGTGTAAAAAAAATGGAGTATTGAGGTTATGGTGAAATACAGAGGTTCCCAAATATTTTTCACCGTGGCACCCTTTTTGGGCTATAAATATGGGCTAAAACAAATCCTCGGCACCCTTGTTAGTAAAAACAAAATCATGGCACCCTTGTCAAGGGAACCAAAAAAAATGCGCTATAATTATCCTTGGAGCGGTTGAATATGCAGGAGAAAATGGGAAAAAAATAGTAAATGCTCGAATGCACTGTCTATTTTTTCGTGGCGGACACGCAACGAGCGCTGTGCAACAGTCATGATTTATTTCGGAAGTGTACTCTGACTATAAATATAAAGTTGTTATATTACAATATACTAAGTATATACAAATACTAAGCAACAATTAAATAATTTAAAATCAATAATTTTAATGAATAGACTTATTTTAGAATTTATTGTAAAGTCCATATTATTATAGTTAACTTATTTCATTGTGAAAAAAAAATCTTAATTGGTCTTGGTTCTAAAAGGGTCACATTAATGTTTTCAAGTTTTTGAGTTTTTTTTACCAACACTTTTCAATTTAGTAAATCTTTTGACTTTGTAGAATTAAAGATTTACTAAAGAGAAAACGTTTTGTACAAAACAAAATATATAATTTAGGTACAGTAAAATAAATCTCTAAATTTACCTATTAGTTTTCCAAATGTATCTAATGAATCTATCTTTGTTCTAGTAAACGTCTGCAATGTAAACAAAAACTGTTTCATTGCTCATTACCAATATTGGTCCAATAAGGATCTATGTAGGCAATTAACCATCAATTAAATTATCACTTAGAATGTTAGGTGTGCAGCTTTCAAGTTATAATAAAAAATAAACAAAATTCTAAAAGACCTGCCTAAATTCTACAGTTTTTTTAAACAAGTATAATAAAGAACTGTATACATAGTATTAAATATATAAAAAAGGAAATAATATAGACATAAAAGCGTCAACTTTGAATATTAAAGTAAATTACATACATGAGTTCATGAATATGTGCATGTTATAAAAATAATTAAAGAGAGGTAGTGAGAGAGAGATGCAAATTACGCAATCATACTCTA
>NW_027113124.1:724081-724855 GCF_000696795.3 Halyomorpha halys | reverse complement strand
TAGGTAACTTCTTTTTTTTTCATGTGCACGAATTTTATTCATCATTCTGATACATAATAATAAAATATTCCTTAAAAAGAAAAAGTCCGTTCCCGTTCTCCTTTTCTTTTTTTGCCTGTACCGGAGACATTATAATATTATGTAATTAATACGTCAACTAGTGAATTTTATTTTCATTTTGTGGGTTAAGTTCATTAGCATATTTATTTACTTATTTATTGGCCATGATTTGAAGGGAGTGACGCCGCAGATGAAGATCTACATCCACAACAACCTCCAATTATATGGCGCTATCCTCAACACATTCAACATTATGTAATTATCTGGGCAACATTGAAAGCGAAAGCAAATCATCCTATTTGCTCTCATACGATTTCTAAACCGCAAATAGAAGTTTTTTCCATGTTTGATTGCATATTGTATCAATGAAATTCCTTTTAAGACTTCTCAAAAACATGAAAAACAGTTAAATAAACAACCAGCCCTATACATATATTTTTTTCAAACGTGGGCAAATATAAATTAAAAAAAAAAAAAATGTCTTCACATTTTTCCTTTCCTTAAATTGTGGTTAATTTGACAAAAAACAAATTTTAAATTTATTTTTAAATGGACGAATTACAAAGATAGTACCGTAAACTAGGGTTTTATTCTCAAATAGGGGCCTCCTACAGACATTCCGGAAGCTATTAAGGATGACAATAATTAACCCCAGACAACGGTACAATCAATGGAGAAGGGAAAAGAGAAAATACACATACATATACATATATA
>NW_027113124.1:723686-724031 GCF_000696795.3 Halyomorpha halys | reverse complement strand
TGCTACTTTATAGAATCGATTTTTCGCACGTTTATTTTCTTCAAAACGACTCTAAAGAGTTTGATTAAACTCGGTATGTCAATTTACAATTAATTTAAAATCAGCTAGCTCTCATCCCCATGAAACACAGGAAGGATATATATATTCTTGATAACTTTTTTATTAACTGTTAATGATTTATATTTTTGAAGTTCAGTCAATAATAAAACAACTATATAGTAGCAACGTTTCGCGACTGTGACGGCAACTCTAGTCGATTCTTCAGTAACACGAATAACAATCAATTATAAAATAATTGTAAATAATATTTCTATTTATTCATCTTAGTTAAAAAAATTCCGTTAA
>NW_027113124.1:715805-722401 GCF_000696795.3 Halyomorpha halys | reverse complement strand
ATAATGTATGTATGTTTTGTCTATAGGAGCAAAGAAGCTATCTTTCTGGATTTCTTTCATGTTCCCAACTTTTTTGAATTGTAATAATGATCCGAAAAAATATAATAAAAATTCATTTATTGCTGAAATGAAACCTAATTATTTAAATTGTTAATATTATTTTATAAATAACAAATTTTCTCATAAAATTATATAATACAGGTGTATGGAGCATTATTGTATTTAAAATTATGAAGAAGATGGTGAGGGGTGCGGTCAAAAGATAACAGAAAATAGTTAACAAGCTCTCAACTGGATGAAGCTCTACAAACTGGGGCGAAACGTCGGAAAATAAATAGCTTTCAACTATTTTTAGTTGTCTTTTGACTACACCCTTAACCATCTTCTTCATAATCTTAAATAATATGGTCAATTATTTATATATATATTAACTTTATTTAGTATGATATATCTATAACAAACTATTCAATCATTCAAATTAATAATTAAAAAATATTTACAGTTTTCCTTGTAAGTATTTTACGTCAAAAATTAATGTATTTAAAAATATTCATATATTATACTTAAAATATAGAAATATCTATACAGTGGTCTTATTTAAGAAGGCAAAAAAATAAGTATGTCTCAATTCAAGCCTTTCTACTTTCACTTACCTTCATATGGTATATATAGTAAGGGAAAATATTGTGATCGAGCAAAATTTGGATTTCGAATTTTCGACGGAAACCTCTTGTTGTTTCTTTATTCTCTAACACGTTTCGAATTCGCCCGAGTCCAAATGACCTAGTCTCGCTAAATAGTCCGGGTCGGTGTGTGTGGTAAACTTGACTCAAAAGTGGAAAGTTGTAGGAAACTGAAATTACATATTTAATGTGGGTTTATACCTTGGGGTTGTGATAAAACTTTTTCGATAAAATCGACTGACCGAAAATGCTACTTTATAGAATCGATTTTTCGCACGTTTATTTTCTTCAAAACGACTCTAAAGAGTTTGATTAAACTCGGTATGTCAATTTACAATTAATTAGCTTTTAAAATCAGCTAGCTCTCATCCCCATGAAAATAGTCTTACAGGGCTTAAATAACAAATTTTTAAAATATAACTCCCTAAAATAGCTCTGTTTTTTTTATTTGAAAAAAATAAACAGTTCTCGTTGTTAGCAATAATAAACAATAAATATGTAAAAAATATTGGGTAATTTCATGAGTAACTAAAGGAAATATCCGAACCTGAGATCGGCTGATCTTTGCCGATTGCATTACGGTTTTATCTTTTGTTAAACTGTTGAATTCTTGGCAAGAGAAAATTTATAATCGTTATCCCCACCTCGAGAAGCTCTGAAACCCGAATTGGTGTAGCAATTGAAAGATCAATTTTTTTGTTCATAATTTTCGCCATTTCCTATCTTTAGATTTGTTTTCGAAAGTCGAAAAAATAGCAATAACTTTAGCACGAACCCATTAATTTACACAAAACGTATGTAGGGTGGAACGTGAAAGTTCGCACTAGATTTTTTTTTCAGACGTGTCAATACCAACTTTCATTAATATCGTCCAAATTGTTCTAAAGATCTTTTGGCCCGTTTCAATTGGGTATGTTGTTACCTACATTCCATGGTTAGTGGTTAGTCGTTTTAGAATATTAACGAGACAAGCTCTTGAACTACAATTGTGCCCAGACAGGAATTTTTCGCGTGGAATAGCGAAAGTAGGAGAAGGAATCTGATAGAATTAATACAAGATCCATTTTACACTAATCTCCAACTGCTTTCCAAATTTGGGTCAAACCGGATGACCCGTTTTCGAAAAATAGGTGTGCCGAAAAAAATATAATGACGCATGCGTACGCGAAATCTGAAAAAAAGAAAAATGAGATTAATTAGATAACAACCTGCTCAATCTCTAAAAATTTGATAACAGACACGGTGCCGAATCTGGTTCTTGATGCCTAAAAACATAAAATGTGAGTGTAAATTTTCAATTCTGAGGACAACGTCTTTTTTATTTCCTTCATGAATTAAATGTTTACTTCAATAGTTGCTTCCAATAGTGAGGGAGCAAAAGACAATGTTAATCGTATATGGTAAGGGTGTTATGAAACTTTTACCTTATTATACCTAACCCAAAATAAACAGGTCAAAAGCACAAAAAGAAAATAAAAGTTATTTTTTGTTATATTTAACTTGCTGTCGTTAATGTACTATAATGAAATTCTTAAATGAACTTCATTATGTAACCGAAATTAATACATTTAAATCAACTTTTATATCCCACTAACTACCGAAAATTACAGCCTATATAATACGTTCAATAACAACCTAATATGCTTGAATGAAGGTATTTAATCATGACATAATTTAAATTTATACTCCTATATTTCACCATGTGGGGAAAACTTAAGGTTTGCAACATATACTTTATAATAATCCTATTAATAGTCATTAAAAAAATACAAAATGGCTCGCAAAACTTACATCGATATCTTCGAAATTGAAGGATTTAGGTCATTTTATAATCTTGTATATTCAACGTCATTATTAATTTTCAGGCTGTACTGGAAAACTGGAATCTTGGAGACTTAATTCATAATATTTATGTATTTATCATTGCCTTTTTCTTGAATCTATAGCCAAACCAATACGTGTAGTATTTTTTTTTATACGCTGAGCAATGGAGACGTACATATATTCTATAACTATCAAAGTTATCAGATGAAGATGTATTATAAAAGAAGTTTGACGAGAAGTATGACATTGTAATAGATCAATTTCGATAAAAGAAAACTCTACAATGAAATGTTTATTTTTATTTTTGACGCTTTCTCTAATATTAATATATAAACATTAAAAAAAAAAAAAACACTAAAATATTTCGACGCCAAATCCACTTTCTAATTTTACTCACAAACAGCAGTGGGTCAAGGTACAGTTGATCTCCTAGGTCGTTCTTCAAAACACCGCAACGCGAACTCAAGTCGATTGGTCAGTCACTACTAAGCCTTCAATCTGTTTCTTTTTTTTTTTTTATTTCTTCTATTTAATCTATTAATATTTATTAAATGAAGTGAATAAAGCTGGTGGGGAGCAGAATGAATTAGAAATTCGACAAATAGGTGGAAAACAGTTTTATTTTGGCTTGAAATTATAGTAATCATAATTGCATGTAAATTAAATTTGACGACTAATGATTTTTATGGTGATTTCCTTAAATTTATTAAAAATAATTTTTGAATATATATATAATTTTTGAGACTCAAGATAAAGCAAATTTTAGAATTATAATTGAACATTCGGGAATAATAAAGATATCAATAAATTATCCAATAACAATAAAATATTTCAATCTATAACATCGCCGATTATAATAAAATGAATTCATGAAAGAATCAAAATTGTAAATTTTCAATAAACATGGAAAATCTGATGGTCATACTGGTTGTATGATATTGAATATGCTTGCGACAAGCAAAATAAATTGGCGTCGAATAATTTTTGCTTCAATACCATAAATAAATGTTTTTATTTATGTATATTTATACTCTTATTTAGTATAATAGTTTTAAAAAAATATCTATTTGGCAAAAAATTAATCCAGTAAAATTTCGTTAAAAAAAATTTTTGGAAGTAAACAATAAATAACCAATTTATCGTTGATTATTTTTTTAAAACTGAAGGAATAATTAAGAAGTTTTGATTTTAACTTCTCTAATGATTATAAATATCATACGTTAAAAATTGTATTGTAATGAATATTTTTCATCTTCATCGGTTTGTTATTGTGGTGTACTTAATAGAATAGTAAAATTATGGTAAAGTTCATAAATATAAGACACATAACTATTGAACTTTTTTTCATCTACGTTTACTTCTTATATAAAAACTAATAAAATAAAATGATTTCCATGCTTGGCTTGGTCCGCAGGAACTTGATATGACAAGCTAGCGTTGATTTGTTGTGCCGTTCCGTAGGAGGATAAAATGACAGAATAAAAATATGTGTTCCTAGTATTGAATTGTTTTTTTTTTTTTTGTTTTTTTATTATTCTTGTTCCTTACCTGTAAAAGTACGGTCAATACTCCAGGACGGAATGGTCACCCCAAGAAGGGTCAAAGGTGGCGTCTAGGAGACTCTTCTAGGAGGAATGGGGAAGAACCGATAAGAGACGAGATGAGAATAAATTTCACATGTTATTGAAATTAATTATCGGGGGAGTAGAGAATGTTTCCTAATTGATAAAGGGCGGATGAGTGACAGCGGCGAGTTGGGTGGTCGTCGCTCTGGGTGGTCCCCAGCTCTCTGTGTGGTCTCCCCTCCCTACGCCTCCTACTCTATTTTACAAAGCACAACTTTTCATCTTGCCGTTCCTCTCGACCCGGATATCATATATTAGTTTTAACAGACTTTAAAATCTCCGGCTCGCTTTCAGACAGTCCGTTTTCGGCTTTTACGGCTATTACCAACGCCTTGACGGACCTCCCACACCTCGACGGAGATGTCCTCCGCCTTATCCTTACATTTATTTTATAAGCATTACACGCCGCGTTTAATAGGCGTTATATACCTGTATAGAGCCTTCTTATCAGTATCGGATCGGAAAACGCGGGCATGTATTGGGCCTCGAGACCTGTTCGGAAATGGGAGGGAGAATGACTTCATACCTCCTGGCATCGGAACTGCAAAGGTGAAAAAAAAACTAGTCGTTGTAGGCGTACTATAGTAGAATCCCGTTTATCCAGAATAATATGGCTATTCCGGATTAGACATGGTATGATAAAGCAATAAAAAAAATCTTAATATTAATGATATTAAATTAATGAATGTACGAAAAAATTGTTTTTCTATAGAAATTACTTGTTATTTGTATATCACACGAAACCACCGCAGAACACATATTTGAATTATAATAAAATAAAAAAAAAAAAACGAGGAAAAGCTTATGAGATAACACTACAAGAGACAACAATTAACACAATTTATAATTAAATTATGTATACCAACAAAACATAAAATGTCAATCACTACCTTCACAAGAACTGAACTCGGCCTATCAGTAGGATTTGGAAGGTAAGAAGATCGGGGGTGGGGGGAGAGGGGAAAGTCCAAGGAAAGGTGATCGTGCTATTCTTGATGAAAACATGTTTATTAGTCTCCAACGCAATAAATGAAGTTTGAATCTGTACTCTATGAACTCCGAATTGCACTACATCGTTCCTTGTTTTTTAAAACTGCTTCACAAACGTGTACTCATTCTGAGGTTTCTGAATGAGCACTGGTTTTCGTTTTGGCCTTCATATTACGAAGATTAAAAACATTGCTAATAAAAAATGTCAAAGTGAAAAACAATTCTATGTAATAACTGTAAAACGGTTATTAAAACGTTCCATAATTCAATTAGGAAAAATGTGATAACTAACTAAAGAAGAAAAAAAAAAAAAAAAAAAAAAAAAAAAAAAAAAAGGACAGCATTTTTGGTACAAGAAAATCGGTGACGGTCGAGCGTGCCCATTCCAATCATACATTCTGGCTATGATATAGTTTTTTAAAACAGTTATATTCTTGATGAGAACAAGGAATTAGTTGTTATTCGCACCTCGAGAAACTAGACATATTAACCCCCAGGATGGTAATTGAAAGCTGATACCTACACAGCGGCAGAAAATTGTTTTTTAGATAAAACATTTCTAAAGGTAAATGTATTAAATTTAAGTAACTCAAATAAACCATCTTTCACACATTCATACCTAAATAGAATATTTATATTCTGCCAAGGGATCCCCGAAAAAAGACTTGTTACACACATGTGATTGACAAGGTAGGACTTCGGGATATCTCAAGGCTTCTTCCTATCCTAGCCACGTTAGTATTGAGAGCCACTAGAGACTGAGTGAGGGCTCTAAATTCGAGCTACTGAAGCTCAGGACTTCGACGAAGAAGCTTGTCTCTCCTAGAACTCCAAGAGCATATATACAAATGGAGCCACTACCGTTTCAACCTTCAAGGAGGATTATAGGGATGATTAGAGCTAAATAGGGATTGTCCCAGAGGATTAGGATGGCAAGGAAAAGAATTTAGAAGGTGTAGGGTGTTGTGGTGAGGATGTAGGGTACTGTTAGAAAGGCAATATCACACATTGACTATTGGTTGAAGCAAAGCATTTCCAAACCATTTCTTACAAAACCAAAAATAAGTTAAACTTTCATTAGATTAATTTTTTTTTTCCTTTTATTTTCTCTTCACATATGTTGCTTGTATCCTTTTTTTATGAAAAGATCTATTTTTGTTCAAAATATATCCTAAATTTATTACATCATTAAGACACTGCAGAAAGTGAAATCAACTAAACATTGCCCAGTTGAAGTTTTTAGACATTGCGATTTCCCTATACATAACATGATAACATTAGCGTCTAAAAGAAAATAAATGTATATTGTATAGTCGACTCTTGATAACTCAGAACATCATGGAAATAGGAAAATATTTTATTGTTCATGTTCAGGTTGAAACAGTTTTGAGTGAAACATTTGAATTAAAAAGGTTTTCCTTGAATTTAAAGAGGTTAAATATATTATTTTATTAATTGATAATGTATTAACAAA
>NW_027113124.1:711596-715755 GCF_000696795.3 Halyomorpha halys | reverse complement strand
TTTTTTTCTTTTTGAAAGTAGATAACTTCAATGAAAACAAAAATATCTTTTGATCGTTATCTCTCAATTTATTTTTCCCAACGTCCCGGCCCTCGGGCCATTATCATGAACATTTCAATCTATTTGTCCAATTTTTAACCTTCTTTCCTATTGCATGATACTATTCTGAAGTCTGTATTTAGTCAGCAGCATCAGGATAAGTACATGTAGATTATAAATATTTATATTATTTTATCATCACATTAAATATCTAACATATACATAAATGACTGGCCATATTTTTCTAAATATGAAGGAGATGGTCGGGGTGCGGTCAAAAAGGACCAAAAAAAAGTTAACAACTACTTATTTGCTAACGTTTCGCTACATTTTATATACATTTATACATTTTCATCAGGGCTGTCATGTTGAAAAACACCGAACGAGTCGAACGAATTGTCTGAAAACTTCAACTTGTTAATGTTTAGTCGATTTCACTTCCTGTAGTGTCTTTACCATGTAATAAATTAGGATACATGTTGAAGATAAATAAATATTTTGATAAAACAAGGATACAACCAACATGATAAAAGAGAACAATTACAGGAGAAAAATGGTTTTAATCCAATGGAAGCTTAATTTGTTTTTGGTTTGACAAAAAATGGTTTGGATATGCAATGCTTCGAACAAAAGTAAATTCTTGATATTGCATTTCAAACAGTACCCTACATCCCCACCTCAACTTCTCATTTCTCCTCGACCCTATACCATCTAAATTCCTTTCCTTGCCATCCTAATCCTCTAGGACAATCCCTATTTAGCTCTAATCATCCCTATAATCTTCCTCGAAGGTTGAAACGGTAGTGGCTCTATTTGTAAATATGCTCTTGGAGTTCTGGGAGAGAACTCCAAGAGCATATTTCTTCATCGAAGTGCTGAGCTTCTGTGGTTCGAATTTAGTTCTCTCACTCAGTTTCTACTAGCTCTCAACTAGTACCGGGGCCTTTAGAAATGTTTTATCTAAAAATTTTTTTTTGGTGCTGGCCGCATCACACAACTTTAAATCACCGTGGAGTTTCTCTAGGTGCAAAAAACGAATATCTGCTTTGTTTCTACCAAGAATAAACTATATAACAAAACCATGTGGTTGGAATCGGAAGGAAACGGGCACGCTCGACTGTCTTCGATTTTATGTTCGTAAAATGCTGTACCTTTTTTCCATTTTTCTCCTTTAGTTGACATTTTGGAGAAAATCGATTCTATAAAGTGGTACATTAGGTAGGTCCATTTTTGCCGAAAAGTTGCTGTCAAACCCCAGGTACATGTCCAATTTAAATATGTAATTTTAGTTTCGTACAACTTTCCGTTTTTGAGCTAGGCGGTTTACAAACAGACAGACGATTTTGTAAGACAAGATTTTTTTTGAATAGTGGACCTGAAAACATGTATTTCCATCGAAAACTCGAATTCGAAATTTTTACGATTGCAAAATATTCCCTTGCGAGAAAGTAATTACATGTTTCCTAACGACTGTATAGTGTGATATTTTCATTAAATAGCAGAACCATAATAACTATCGATTATGAGATAATACGGTCCCTATAAACAGTGATTGTCTTAAGTGATATCTGTTCTTACAGCCTATCAGTCCGATATCATTATGAGTCTTAAAAATAAACTTAGTCTTTAAAAGACTAATTTTAATTGTTTATTTGTTTTTGAACTCCAAAGTGCCTACTACAGTCTTTATTCCCAATTTAGGATCCACATTATTTAATGAGATATCCCTTCAAAGCTTATACAAAAAAATACGTTTATCTCGAAATAAAAGTTTGACAAACCTGGATGGACCCAATGGTTTTCAATTGAACTCGAGATAGTTTTTATTTTAAGTATATCTATAAAACATATGGAAAATTATAAGTTTCTCGTATATTTTTATTAATTATTTGAGAGTAATAAAATTAATATAAGTAACTATAATAAAATCAACAATTTATTTGATCCCGTACTCTGAACATATTTTATTTCCTCTCTGACGTTTCGGCCCATAGGCCTTAAAAAGAAGACAGGCTTATAATTGATTGGTCACACTCACTAAAATAGTTTTTTACAATGCAGGTCAATTGCTCAAGTCAACGATAAAATATATACTTTTAAAGAGTTAATATTAATTCGATAACTTTTAATTTTTTAACACTTTTCTCCTTTACACAAAGAAACTGAATACTATTTATATCAACATAAGAAAGTAGATTTTGTTGATTCTAATAATATTCAGTTTAACTGTGTAAAAAAGAAAAGTGTTATAAAATTAATATTAATGCATTAAAAGTATATGTTTTTATTGTTAGTATAGGCAATTAGCCAGCATTGAAATAAACTATTTTAGTGAGTGCAACAAATCAATTATAAGATTGATTTTTAAAAATTTGGTTCCCCTACCACCCTACTTTCAATAGAATTTTATTTTTGCACAAGTAGGTCGCCCCCTAGGATACCGAACACGCTATTGTGGCGATTGCAGAAAAAAAAAATTAGATTACAACAACACACAGGGTGTCCCAGTTCATCACTATTAACCATGGCTATAGTTTTTGAAATTTTGATTTTAATTTTGTTGGAAAGAATACTATCTGAAATTCCACTTAATTTCCCACGATGAGCACAAACCCCATGTCGTGTTATGGAATGGTAATGGCCTACAAAATCACCATGACGAACTCGACTTATTCCTACATGATAAACACATTGACATTGCCCTATTGACTGAAACTCATTTCACACACAGGACACACTTTTACATACGCGACTACATCACTTATAGATCAGACCAGCCAGACAACACTTCCCATGCTGGTTCTTGTATCCTTATCCACAAATTCTTACCCCATTCCCTTATTCCTTCCAATCAATCTCGGTTATCATTTCAAACAGGTAACATGGAAATGGATGTTATCTTTTCAGCTGTATATTGTCCTCCTGGTAATAACCTTTCCTATAACCTCCTTGAAGTCTTCTTTAAAGCGCGGAATGTACTGCGTGGGAGTCTTTTTCGATGTAGAACAGGCTTTTGATCGAGTCTGGCACCCGGGACTGCTTTATAAACTCCGTAAATTCCTACCTCCTACATACTTTCTCATTATTCGTTCCTTTCTCACTGACATATTATTTGAAGTAAACCACAATGGTTCCTATTCATCCCTCTTCTTTCAGTCCGCTGGTGTTCCTCAGGGTAGTATCCTCGGTCCCATCCTCCACACAATCTATACAGCAGACATCCCAACCAATCCTAACACTATCCTCACCACGTATGCCGAAGACACATGTGTGCTCGCTGTTAATAATAACCCTTTAATTGCATCCCAAACTCTTCAGTCCCATATCACAGCCCTCGAAGAATGGTGTCGTAATTGGAGGATTAAAATAAATTCCAACAAATCCCATCAAATTACCTTTACCCTACGTCGTAAACCTACTGACTGCCTTACAGTGTACTTCAGTAATGTTGCCCTTGCCCCTGTTGAACAGATCCGCTACCTTGGACAACATTTGGACAAATGATTAACCTGGAATCCTCACACAAGACTGAAAAGACAGGAAACTGCACGTCGATTTCGACTATTACAGCACTTACTAGACAAACGGTCTAAACTTCCAGCACATTACAAAAGACTGATCTACATGACTGTAATACAATAAGGCCAATCTGGACAATGGAGTTGAGCTTTGGGGCTCCTAAGCCTAGGCCTTCGAATTCCTCTCGTATTCAATCCTTACAATCCAAAATCCTTCGTAAAAACCTCAATGCTCCTTACTTTGTCACAAATAAAATCATACATAAAGACCTTAATGTTCCCTATGTAATCGATCTAGCCCGAACCAGATATCAATCCTTCCATTACAAACTCCCTAACCACTCAAACCCATTAGTTTCTAATCTTGCTTCCTCTTTTATTCCGGACAATCCTCCGAGGCGCCTGCAAAGAAGATGGCCTCGAGACCTTATATTGTAAAAATGTTTTTAGAGTGCTACCATTGGCTAGTTTCTCTACATGTTTGTACCATACCATTATGATTTCCTCAAATTTACTTGATGTATTTATGTACAGTTGTAAATATCGATAAATAAGTTTTAAAAAAATTACAGTGGCATATGAAAAAATTGAGCATTAATAAT
>NW_027113124.1:707901-711541 GCF_000696795.3 Halyomorpha halys | reverse complement strand
GAAAAATTACGATGGCTTAACCAATATTATATTAATACATTGCCAGAAAACTATATAGTAAAAAAATTACAGTGGCATGTGATGCATCTTTCAAGAGTATTGTTTATTGAAGAATTCATTTATTGAGGTGTCATAAATAAATCTCCTCGACCAACCGAGTAAACTCAAATCATGAAAATGGATTCTACAGGAAACTGAACTTTTATCCACAAAACGTAAACGCCAAAGCCCTTTAGCGATTACTCACCAATCTTAACGATCTGCATGCAAACAATAAATAAAATTGAAAAATACTAAAGAACAAAATTTTTTCTGAAGTAAATTTTCCGTATGAATCCGCCATAATAATTAAGGCATTTCTTACTTCAGGTTTCACCGTGAATTTTAACATCCATTTCAGACTCTTAGGCCGGTCGAGAAAAATCAGACAATGATGATTTTACGGTTAAAAGTATTAAAATCGGTTTTGGCCGATTAATACTTTCAGGACTTCGAATAAAAAAATGCCCGATATGAATTTTTTTAAAATCTTTTTTACTACCATAATCCGTAAACAAAAATACTCCATTACTTTGGAAATTCCTGAGTTAGACGCGCTGGTGAAGGTTAAACAATTGATAACACGCTCAAAAGATAGATAAAATCTCTCCGTTATGACCAAGTAAATATCATATCAAACTCGTCCTAAGTGGGGAGGAAGCTCTACTAGTGATTGATTAGTATGCTGGTTTAAAATGAGTCTTAATCCCTTCCGTCGGCGAATACGTCGACCAACGGGACCTTGCCTTACCACCTCCCAAGTATTGATGGAGGGGCAATCACCTGGACCTGCGGTTTGCACGGATTCTTCAGCCCATCAAAGAATTTGAACTACAGCACAGAGGTGAACTGGAGGGCCGTTCGTAGGCATGGAAGTTGAGGCCTACATCTTGACAGAAGAAGAAAGCTTTCGATTAGTCGGTATAGAGGGGCTAGAAACGTGTATTGCTCTATTTGGGAAATAAAAGTGGGTGGGATACATTCTAGAAGGCTCAGCTGCAATACATTGAGATGAAGGCCATAGCTCTGTTCTTCTTCATCTGCTCTATGGTATACAATTGTAATGGTGAGCATCTTTAGCTTGTCCGACCGGACACCTAGTTTTCTTTAATGCGTCGTAGTACCGACTGAAGATGACTAAAGGTAGAGAATACGGGTTTCTCGTGTGGTGTTAGGGAAACTGGTAGTTCGTTCACCAGCTTACGCCACATAGCTTGTAGCCAGGAGTTCAGCCTGTTCCTAAGGTGTCAGCAGTTCGGTTCTCGAAGTCAGGTGCACTGTTCATCGCTTGGTGCCGAACGTCCTCACGAACTTCCAGAACTGGCGATGGTTCTCGAGAGTCCTTCATAGCTGTTCGTACGACAGCGATGTCTCCCAGTCAAGACTGAGGTTGGCTATCTGCTGGGGCATCACATTGATGTCCGGTTTCAAGCCATATCTACGTGTTATTATATACATATCTCTGGTCAGGAGCAGTTCTATTATTGAAGTCTACGATGGACGAGGTTCATGTCTAACTATTTACAATCCCGGGTGAAAGACGGCCAGCTTGGTCTTAGTGAAATAGGTGCCAAGTGGATTACTACTGCCATACATCCAGGCGGTATGTCAGGTATTGAAGTCTATCAAGACGACATACCAACTTGTCGCCCGGGCGTATTGCAGCAGAATCTTTACAAATGTGAGCCTGGTCCTCTATCTCCTGTAGACACAGCTGAATGTGTACCGGTGAATATGTCAACCGCACGTCAACTGTGACTAGATGAATGAATTCTCACGGTCGCAGTTTGAGCGAGCTTACTTGGCTTTCTGAAAGGCGTAACTGGTGTCGCGGAAGGTGCGCTCTTCTCATGCAGCTTTTTCAATAGATCTATCCCTCTGGGGCACTCTGTAGACGAAACAGGAATAATAATTTGAACAGCCTCGATCTCGTAGTCTCGACGAGTCTTGTTTTTTTTGGAGATCCGTCTTGCTATCTTGAAGCCCGCTAGGCATCTTATCAGTTCCTCAACGATGCTAGCAATAGGTGATCGACGTCAAAGCCGTGGAGGACAAATTTCATAGATCTCTTGGTTCCTCTAGGGGCATAAAATTATACATTGGTGTCAGTGAGGAGGAGGTCTTTCGATATCTCATAATCCTCATCGGTATTTATGTACAATCTCGTCTCCGTCGGCGAGGAACTAGTAGAAAGGTAGTTACGCCAACTGTCCCCAGCATCTGTCTGAGGTGTGTCTGGGACATGGGTTGATTGAGAACGATTAGAGGTTGTTGCCAGGTTCAGGGACGACTGGGTCCCATCTATTTTGCAAATTACGGGGTAAGGTCCTACATCAGCCTTTACCCACTATTAGAAGACTTGCTTTCTGGATGTTGGTATGAAGCCATCATTGAGGAGAGGTATCTTCTCACCTTGGGAGTGCTGGGTAGACTCTTCTACACCTATGGAGGCAGCTGATTCAGGAGTACCACAATTACAGCCGGTTTTGGGCATGCTGGATGTTGGTAGGGAGGAGACACTTGGTGGAGGGATTAACAAAGTTCACTACCATTGTCTATTTCTATTTATTCTAACACTTTTATAACCAGTCTAACGCTTTTCAAACTAGCACTAACCTATCTCTGGTTCAGTTTCTTCAGTACCGATCACGGGAAGGCACAAATTTGTCACTTTACTAACACTGACTTAAACAGGACAGCACTATACAGTAGAAATGTAGGTTTCACTATTCAGCAGCTGCTGCTAGACTATATTGTAAGGAACAGAGAGAATTCTCTGTGTAGGGTAACCATGGGGAATGCAAAGGCCAATGAGAGACACAGTCTGTAAGAGTCTAGTTTATAGTGGAATCAGAAAATTATGTTTTAGTCTTTATTTATTCGAACAGTATATTTACATATATAACATGTATTTCCTACATATATATTATTTACATGTATTACATATTTTTAAAAAATATAAAAAATGAAATAAATACAAACTAATATAAGACGATATATCTGAAAACCATAAGGACCTGGTGGGCAGTGCTGTAAGTCTTATGAGTACTATCTCTCATATTTAGCACTACAACAATACAGCTCTCGTAGTTTGTGCTGTATTTATAATTCCATTCTGTGTATTTATTAATTCTTTTTTTTAATCCTGTAATTTCCAGAGTTTTGAAGTATCTTTCAATTTAGTAAATAAAGATTTTCTAGGCTTTGTGACAGGCATAAGTTTATTAATTAAGTCAATTTGTAAACATGGAACGAGCTAGAGGGATTCACTAAAGCATGAAATTCTCCTGAATCCTATCCTTACAATCTATAATCCATCATGAATCCACAATGATCTGGAGACATCTCGCAGAAGCCCCTCACCTTCAATTATTAAATTAGAGTTCATACAGAACAAACAGATAAGAATTCATTTATACCTTCTGATACCCATGGTAAAAGTACCCCAAACCCCAAAAAACCCAAGAAAAAGGTAAAATTTCCATGAATTATGATTCTCATTCCATTCTGTTGTAATTTCTGTTTTACTGGGATTGAAAAAAAAATTATCCCTAGTATATCACAATTATAAACTCCATTGCTCTCAGAATCCTCAAAAAAA
>NW_027113124.1:637889-707716 GCF_000696795.3 Halyomorpha halys | reverse complement strand
ATATAATCTTAGCATCAGAAAGGCATGAAATTGGAACACAAACTTCTATGAAATACTTTTTGGCAAAATTTTCAAAGAAATATTTTACCACTCTTACTATCTATTTTATTGCTATTCATTTAATTTTCTATTATTTCTATTATTATTTAATTTGTATATATTGTATGATTGAATACTTATAGCCCGTGAGTGTGGCAGATTGCATTATTTCAATAAAGTTAAAAAAAAAAAAAGAAAGAGATATCGATAAAAAAACTGAATATTAAAACCATTTAGTCATTAGACACACATAATATGGTGATTAATCATTGATAAAAACAACATTGGAAAAATCTTTTTTCTTCAATCAAAAACATAAAACAGTGATTCTTCAATATTTGGCAGCACACTAACCATAAGATAATTTTACTCCTTCTCCATTCTCCTAATTTTAGCTTGGTCAAATCTTTGCAGTAAAAATAAGTTTTAGTTGTTTAAATTAGGGACAACTTCTATAACCATTAGACTAATGAATGATTATTCCTTGACACCTAGTGCATCATGACTGATCGTTGAAGAATGGTCTTTCTGAAGATTCGTATTGTAAAATCATTAACAAAAACAGATGTAATCATTTTGGTATCATGCTTAAAAGAAAAGTTAAGATTGCCCATAAATTATTTCAACACCTCAGTAACGACAAGATTTAATAAATAGAATTTCATAAAGACTTTAGTTTGGTTTCATAACATGCATCACTAATAAAGTTAAATATTTAGATCATTCGCCTTTGATGGCTCAGTGTGTATGTGCCTTAACAAAAACAAGAATATGTGCCTGGAGATTTACAGGGGTTTTTGTTAAAGAGTAAGGATTAGTGATACAAGGAATTCTTTTATTGTTATGGTATGGGCAAATACATAAGTTGGTGTGGAGAGTATGGACTGTCCCAAGCAACACTAACTAAGGGAGCACCATGGAAGTGGCCTATTGCTTTTTTGTTAATTTAAAAAAAAACTTCTTTGAAAAAAAAATACATTCGATTTTTAATCAGATGAGAACATTAATGTTTTATTTTATTTTTTAGGGGGAATGAAATATGGGAAAGTTGTTTGTAAATTCCTCAGTTCTATCTTAATCCAGCATTGGAAAAAAGCATTAGAGTGGGAAATAAGGGGGATTATAAAATTTAAAAGGAATATTCCAAAGCAGACTCGTCAGGGGCAGAGCAGTAGGGTTGATGAAGTTGAATGTTAGGGATCCAGAGGTGATCATTTTCCACTTTATTTTGAATTAGAATTATAGAAGCATATGGCACAGGGCTTGAAATAGAAGAGGTCTAGTCTATTAAGTGTTGCAGTTGATGATATTTTAATTAAATGCTTGAGAGAAAATTGAGAAGGAACCAGTCCAAACAACTTGTTGTGCTATGGTGGTAAAAAAATTATCATCAATGACTTATAAAATTTCCAGGTATACTCTGAGGTCAATTTCATTAGGCAGAAGTAAGCGAAAGTGTTTTCAGTTCTAGTTAACTGGGCTCATAATAAATGACAGTGGACAGTGTTTAGGAACAGGAGAAAAAAAACTACTAAACAAACGCAACAGAAAGAACTTTTGAGAAACAAAGTCAAGGTATCATTGGGGCATTTTCTTGCCCTCATCCACTACCCAAAAATTTAGATAATATTTGCAATACTGGGATAAGATAAGTAGGTTAAATAAGTATTACGAAGCATAAACTAAAAATAAATAATAAAAAAATTTATTTTGTTACAGCCACCATCTTAGTAACCTTCTTACATATTTACAACATGGTAGAAAATACCATAAATATTAACATTTACAGTAACAAAGCTTCAAAATTTAAAAAAAATAGAAAAATTGTTTCTAATTATAAATCTATAGCACAATAAATACATTTATCCTTCCAATTAATTATACTTCTTATATTTATCTTTATTTATACTTTTCACGTTATCCTTAAACTTAATATTTTACAAATACTTTCCTTTCCAATCACACTTATTTTATAATGTAATTATAAAATAATAAATGCTAATTAGAAATACTCTCAATTAATAGTAATTAAAATTATACAGCATTTATTTCTCATCAACACATTTAGAGCACCACTGAGAGCCTCTTAGAGATTAAAAAGTATATCAAAATGTTGATCAATGAAGTCAAAAGGCATAGTTTAAGGCAGCCATCTATTAAATTAAAATGACAGGTTATTTACACTACATCATATTCAAAAACCCATCCTTAACATCAATAATACTTTTCACTACCTTAAAAAGTCATGGAAACCTCGAAAAATACATTCAATAGGCAATATTTAAGGCAACCATCTATGCAAACAATCAGAATAGAAACAAGTACATTAAGCATCACATATTATGTAAACAAGTACATCGCAAGCATTTACAATTCACAAAAAAAAAATATATATATATATATTTGTAAGTTCAGAAAGGAAATAAAAAAAAAACAAGAGCTGACATTTGAAATGATTTTGATAAACATTAGCAATACAATTTAAGTAACTAAAATATAATACATCAATATCTCAGATCTACATATAAACATACCAATTTATTTAGCCACCTGATAAACTAAAGAGTCAGATAACCACTTAGTATTATACATCGATAATCCAGATCTATACAAAAAACGTCTTAGTTTAGTCACCTGATCTACTAAATGCATCAGGTGACTGTTTATGTCAGCACAAATGTTGATCACCTTCAAGGATACAAGCTACAGTCTCTAGTTTACGACTGAGATTTAGTTTCTTGCAGTTCAGATCAATTTCTAAAGCATCATAAATCTGAAATAAAAAAAAGTAAATAAAATTGTAATTAAATGCCACCACTGGAAACATTTTTCTTTACTATATTATTTATTTAGCTTTAGATTTAATTAGCAGGTATATGACAAATTCTGAGGTGTTAATTTAAAACAGAGAAAAGTTCAATATTGAGCACACAATTATTTACATTAAATCTTTTGAATAATTCAGTAAAGCTATATTCTAAATACTAACTAAAAATAAAACTTAATGTCAGCAGTAAGCAAAATTATTGATTTGAATTGAGAAATTAAAGATACTGCATTTAAATTAATAAAATGGTTGTTGTCTAGTTTTATTTTTATTTATTACATTAAATGAAAGAGATGAGAAACACCTAATAGCATATTTTATAAAATACAAGAAAAATATCTAATAGAATTTAAAAAGTAAAATAATATTAGTTACCTGGTCATGATACTTGGTAACATAAATATATAATTCTTTCAATGCTGATATTGAATGGAAATAATTTGCTTGTACTGCAGACAACTGCTGCATGGCAGTGCTTAATTCCTGATCTGTAATTTGTGGAGCAATTGAAATGTCATAGTAAAATTTTGCTACCATATCTCTGTATTGTGGAATATCCTTAGCAAAAAGTAATTTGTTTGAAGGAGAATCTTTTCCAAGACGATGGTCAGTAGTTGAACAAGAATCCATAAATGTCTGAGCAATCACAGACAAACAAGAATCAACTGTTGCTGTTTTATTTATATCAAAAATGAAATCAGGATTTTTGATGAAATTTACCCAAAACCTCAAAGGAAGGCTAAAATAAAGAACTTAAATTTAATAAAACTGAAAGAATCAATAATCACATCAAGATAAATAGATTAAACAGTTAAACTACCTCCTACCACCATCTATCAAAACACAATTTTGCATACACAATACTTCAATATAAATTTATAAATAGTTTTACCTGTTTGATTTCCAAGCATGAACTACTTCATTGTCCAAAATGTTGTAACGCTTAGCAGCTTCATCAAAAAGATCAAATAACCACTTAACAGAAGGAGGAAGTCCTTCATTTGCAGTTAAAATTGTACTAAAGAAATCATCAACAAACTTTTGTATGGTTCCTTTTGTAGATAAAAGTCTAGTGAGAAAAATTTCGGGAATGGCTTTATGCGTACGTTCTGATGTTTTGTTGGATAGATAAGAGTGATCTTCTAAAGGTTTGACAAGATGATAGACATGAAGATTCGGAACAGTTTCGACATCACCATTGGAACCAGTAATTGTGGGGAGACCACCATCTAAGTAAGTCGCTGTACCTGTAGATCAGAGAAAACATTATATTTCTAAGTGATAACAATTATTATTTTGTAGTTTATAATTATATCAAAGTAAGCGCCAAAATTAAAATGTTTGATGTTGGAATTATTTGCATATGAATTTACATATTAAAACTTTAAATAATTTGTGACATTTTATGACACAGGTCATATAAAATTCTAGTGAAAAGGTATACAATCATAGTTTCTTTAAAACCTTTAGTACAAAGCCCCAAAATTATGTTTCTTTTATACAGCTCGCAAAGTTTGATACATTTTTTTGCTGTGGCCAGAACAACTTTTTTAATTTTTTAGATTAAAAAAATTATACTGCTCTTATGTAATATAACAAAATGAGAAGTACAACAAAATTCCATCATACAAGTAAAATTGATAAAATTCATCAATATGTACCACAAATATTTATATTTTATTACCTTAAAAAAATAAATAAATAAATGCTTAATATCATAGAGGCTTACTTAGAAAAGGGTACACATTCACTTCAGAAAATTGTTCAGTGAGGTGAAAAAATTAATGAGATTACTAGTTAAATAATAGTTCTAACTTAAGCCTTGCAGGAGAGAGGGATTGCATGTTCAGTTTTGATAGGAAATGATTGGATCAACTCACACAAAATGAAATTTAAAATGTAAAAAAGCAGTGTTTTTTTTTTTTTTTTAATGGATATGTGCTCTTTTGAAAGTAAGCTCTTCAATTATTTAATAAATCTTAGACTCTTGAAAGTAAGCTCCTCAATTATTTAATAAATCATAGACTCTTGAAAGTAAGCTCCTAATTATTTAATAAATCTTAGAAGCTCTTTTCTATGATTTAACCTATTGTATTTGTATTTAACTTTAACTTAGCTTTAATCTATTCATGGTAAGTTATCTGATTTATTGAGTATTTATATAAGATACCGAGTTAATAATCTTAAAAATACTATAGTGATCAGTTAATAACATTAATGAAGAACAAATATAAAATTATTTTTTTAAAACATGTACATAACATTTTTATTAACATAAGTCTATAAAAGAGGGGCGAAAATGGTCTAGAAAACAGAAAAGTGGAACAGAGCTAAAGGGATCATCTTATATAGCTACAAAAAACCTAAGAGATCTGTTTGAAACTAACTAAAATCTTAGCCACACCTAATCTTACTAAAAATTTAATCACACTGATTAAAATATAACTTACTTTATATAATTTGTTAATTGTAAAAATTATAATCATCATTTACAAAAAAAAATAATAATTAGAAAAAAAGTGAAAACAAAACCATGTAAAATACAAAAGAATATTCTCCATCCTCATACTCAAAAGTGCTGAACAAGAACAGCCCTGATACTTCAAATATTCGGATTTAATGAAAACCTTGGTATTGCAGACTGAGTTTAAGGATTTAAGACTTAAGAGAGCTACTGAACATATTGGCTTAGTAATCAAACAGTTGCTGCCACAGATGCCAGACTCTTTATTTGCATAAACAGTAGAGGCAGTGACACAAAATAAGAGATATCTGATATTCTGAGATGTAAAAGGCCCAGACTTAGAACATCAATATGTTTAGTTAAATATTAACAAAAACATTAAAATCAGACAAACTTTTAATCTTTAAAATTATTTTGACAGAAAGAAATACCTCTCTTACTCTTTATATTCATTAATTTAAATAGTATAAGTCTTATAAATATCCATAATAATTAATTTTTTAACTTCAATTTAACAATTTATTAGAATTCTGTTTATATTTGAGCAGCGAAAGTAACATTTCAATTATTAATAAAATATATTTCAACTAATTCTGATTTGTAAAGTGTTTAAGAAATAAACAATGTTTTAAATACCACTATACACTGAATATTTTTAAAATTAAAATATAGAAGCAACAAGCTATAAAAATGAATGATCGACTAGTGGGCTATTAGGACAACTAAATTACGGTGCTTAGAAGATATCAAGTACAATGTAGCATGGGAAACAAAATTTAAAATAGAATGACAGTGGTGAAGTAAAAGGTTTAATACTCACAGTTTTGACAAGGTTGTTTACAACTATTGTAAGAATCATTTTGATGAGGAATTAAGGACATAACTGCACTTTCTTTTACACCATAATGATGCAATGTGTTAAGTTTTTTCCAACCACATATACTCTTAGTAGTCAAGTCTTCATCTTGTAAAGTTAAATGACCACCTCGGCCATGACGCCACTCTGAAAAAATTATCATAACATGTTGATGAATAACTTATTTTGCGACCAATGATGCATATATAAATTATAAACCAGCCTTTCAAATATAATGCCAGAGATGCAACCTACATTCAATTGTCCATTAGTAATATATGGACTACAAATCAGTCTTGCAAATATAATGCCAGACATGAACAAAAGAACATGGCATTACCCTATAGAGACCCTAGACTGCTTTAATTGGTTATTATTAAATTAAAATAATTATTCTGTGAAAAATAAACTGAATATAAACTATGGATTCTATTGTATTGCAGTTTAAAATTTTACTTACCTAAATCAACTTCATGAATTGATGGCCGTAAAGAAAAGGGAGTATTTTTATACAATGCATCCAATATTTTACATTTCACCTGACTAATAGTATCACAATCAAGTACTTTACACTGAATCTTTTCATCAACATCATCTTGTACAATTTGTAATGTCTGAAATAATTTTTATAAAATCAAATTAAAAATTTCTATAATAAGTGACCATAAAATTGGCCTTTACTTAATTTTAAATTTCAGTTCAGGACAAAATAAAAAATAAAACTGGACAATGATTATCTCATATAAAAGTAAGAACAAAAGCCCTATCTGTACAATGCCCAAAATTGGAGCTCACAAATCATAGTCCTTAAAGAGTCAAAATAAAACATTTTTAAAAACAGAAACCATTGTGATTTAGAAATAACAATACTAACAATTAAATTAAGAATATTACAATTGATATTACTGTTTGTAATTTTAAACTTGCTCAGGTAAACAATGTAAATTAAACAATAAAATTGGGAAATTCAATGCTACAAGAAATAACAATATAGTATTTTTAAACAGTACATAGGTACTTGTTAAAGCCAATCATCCAATTACAACAGATAGAAAAACAAAATAATAAATAAAAAATGGTAAGCAATTTATCGATTTAAAAAACAACATATTAAATAATATTATATATAGCATCGTTTTGATTCAATGAACTTAAAATTTAAATGTTTATGGTTTAAAATATTTTTTATCAGGTGATAAATATATTTATAAAAAATAAAGTTACTGAATCAGATAAAAAAATCTGTAAATCAACAGATTACAAATATCTCTTAAATATTAAAATATTTTTTTTTTTTTAAAATGGAAGATAAATAACATTACCACAACACCATGTTGAATTTGTTCGCGGAGGAGTCTTTCTTCAGAAAGGGAATACCTAGCATCATGGGTAACAGCATCAACTGGACCTTTCTGAATTTGATGTTTGATAGCTTTATACAGAAGAAACAAGGAAGAACCAGCATACTCTTTCAAATATTTGTACATACAAAGTGCCATCCAATTTGTCAACATTTTTTCAACTACTGATTCAGTACGCCTTAACATCAGTTGTGGATGTTTTGTAGCAACTGACTTTTGAATTAACCTCAATAACAAATGCCTTAGTATATCTGTGGCATATTCCATTTTCCCCATCAAAACAACCATCAAGAGTGATGCAACATTAACTCTACAAAATAAAAATAAACATTTTTTTAATGAGAGAAATGCTTCATTTAATAATAAGACATGCTGACCAAATATAATGAGTTGCTAAAAATTTACAGCATACTATGTACCAAAGAAACATAGTAAAACACTTTACAATGGCAAAATAAGATTTAATTTTATATTTGAGTACTATCTCTTATTATTGCCACTTTACTTGATAAATTTTGACTCTGATTTTTTTAATAGGATTGACTTTGAAAAGAGAGTCGGCACCAAAAATGATAATTTTCAGGTAGAACAAAATTTTTATAAATCTTTTTCCATAATATTGGCCTTAGAACAAACTATCATATCAGTGAAATTTTTTTTTGGAAATTTCAGCATTTACCTCCTTTTCAACGGTATTAACACAGTAACAACATAGTAGTAACACCTCTAACACCTGTTTTCCTTAATAAACTACAAAATAATTTAATTTTTTTCTAAAATTCATGTACTTTCTTAATGTTTTACATTTCAACAAAAATATTCTTATTGCAGTTTTATGTTCCACTTTTTAAAAATAGGAAGAAACCTGATGGCAGAAAATCATTTTGGTTTAGCAATTGTGCGAATTTTTAATTTTTTTTTTTTTTATGGCATTACAACTGTTGCCGAGTCCGACTCTCCATCAGAAACTAGAGCTAATCGTCACAATTCAGTGCAGCTGCCCTCCAGTGACACATGTTAAGGACGTTCTGAGTTTTAGCCACAACTCCTTCAATCCATTTATTTTTCCATCTCCCTCTTTTTATCTTTCCACTGAGGTACCATCAGAAGCTTTCTGGTCAACTTTTCACTCATGCCTAATGCCCTGTTCACCACAACCGAGCCAGTTTAACAACCTGAACTACATTCTGCTCTACTTAAATATATCATATATTTCTGATTGTTTGTCTCCTCCAGACAGCATCCACCAACACAGCTCCAAATATCCTCTGAAGGAAATTTTTGCCAAAAGACAAGAAGAATTTGTTCAGTAAACTTAGTTTCAGTCGAAGTTTCCAATCCGAATGTTAGCACAGGGTGGATTAGTTATTATACACATATAATCTTGTTATGAGAGTATGTGGCTGTTTTTTCAACCATAATACCTGGTTAGCAGACATTATTTTTCTTCAATTCGCAACTTCCAGACAATTGTCTAGGGACATCATTGAGCCCAACTACAAAAAGTCGGTGACTTGTTCAAATGCCACATTGGCCAAAGGCCATCATCTCATTTTGCGCAGGCATCTCCCCCCCCCATTTAAATGGATAACATGTCCATCTCCTATCACCTATTACTTAAATTTTGACTGGCTCACCTCGAGGCAGTTACCTTGCAGAACCCACTACTGCCAGAAATTCTATCCAGACAGCATGTTAGGAGTGTCCGATGATGTTGACATCATCTGAATAAGCCTAAAGCTGTATACTCGAGTCAAATATTGTCTGGCCAATCAGCATTCCCGAATCTTTCAAAGCCTTATCCAAAGCAATATTGAATAAGAGAAATGTGAGAACATAACCCTGTCGTAGCCCATTAGACACTCAAAATTCTCCGATCTCCAATGACACAAACTGAACACAATACCTCAGTTATTGTCAGCCTCACCGTAAGTATGAGCTGTGGAACAGGGAATCGATGGTACGACATAGGGATGAGAATGTGGCTTGTCGCATAGCGTGTAATCAAAAAATTCAATAATTTTCTATCGGAATGTTCTCTAATAACAAATTTGTGAAGAATTATTAAAATTAAATACACCAAATATACATTATAAAAACACAAAATATAGGCTAAATATCCTAGGTGATATGCTACTTTAGGTTGTACCTACTCTAATATATAAATAAATTTCTAGTATATTTTTACAAGGTAATAATAATACAGGTAAGATATGAATAAATAAATAAATTAAAATTCTTACTTATCTCGAATGCTGAATGACTCCTGATCTTCAAGAGTTTCAATAAATGAAATAATAAAATATTTATTGTTTATCAATTGTTCAAACTGTATCATGGCAGCATCATAATTTGTAGTGGGTCCAGTAATTCGATTCTACGAAAGTTTTGAGAGATTAATGAGAAAATAATTTCTAATAATTCAAACAGCATATGAAGTATAGAAAAGAAATTAAAATACATTGTGAAAATGGGAAAAATAAAATATAACATTTACATCGTTGATGACTAAATTAATACATATTTTTTATCAGAAATAAAATATAAATAGGTAAGCCTAATTTAATTGTTTATTCCATCTCTTTATCACAACTAATTAGAAATAAAAAATTGTCTTCATTCAATATATATTTAATATGAAAATGTTCTAATGTAAAACAAAAGTCATTAGGAGAGGAGCAAAATATGTAATGAAATGAAATTAAATTAACATACTTTAGTATTATGTAGTATAGGATGATCACGAACTCCAGGAAAAAATACTTTCATGATATATTCATTATGATCTAATGTCGGGATTCCAGAAGATTCTAAATCAGCAGTTAAATCTGTCATATCAGTTTGAAGTTCTGCAAAAGCTATAAATTAATTTGAAAAATAATTAATTAATTTTCTCTTTTTTTTTACAGAGAATAATCTCAAAAATTGAGAACTTTTTGATGATGATTTGAAGCAAAAGATAACCAAAGGCATAGGAGTGAAATGAGATCATTAAATCAGACTTTCTAAGCAAATAGTATGATTTTATACTGCATTAATTTGCCTACATTTAAATAATAATGTTTGAATAATAATTTAATAAATGATTTTTTCTAATACATAAATTAAATATAAACAGGTATGCAGTTAAGAATAAATCACTAGCTAATAGTTTTTAAAAAGCATGAATTAATTTATAAGTCATAGAAACACGATGGAGTAGAAAATTTCCAACATTCAATAATAAACAATCTGTAAATCAAACTTCCCAGTGTACTTACATGATATTTAATAATAAATACCCAGTGATTAATACCAGTTTAACTTTAAAAATTATTTTTAGATGTAGAAACACATAGGAAGTCTATGATGAAAAAGGTAATAAATGTATTACCATACAAAATAAGTAATTAAATTACCTTGCTTGCATTCTGACCGAACATTACTCTCTAACGTATCCATTTGAATTTGAATTCTTTTATATTCACGTTCTGCTTGGGTGGATTTACGCCTATAAACTATCAGCACTATAACAAATAGAAACACCAAACATGCCACACCAGCAGCGATTCCAACTATTGCTTCAGGTGGAAAAGAATAGGAGTAAAGCATGTCATATTGCAAGTAACCAATCTGGAACCTCAAACTTCTTCCTACCCGAACCTAAAATCAGAAAAGTAACAGGGTAAAAAAATAACATGAAGGATTAAATTGTTCATTTTAACTAAGGATTTTTTAAATTGAACTTTTGTATTGATGGTACAACAAACATTCCTTTCGACTTCTCTGTTATCTTCCTTTCTCTTTATATTGATAAAAATCTAATTCAATCTTCTAAAACTGGCATTATTTCTAATTATGAGAGATAGTTGACCGTGGATCACATACGAGGAGAAGATGGTTGGGGGTGCGGTCAAAATGAAACACAAATAAGTTGGTATAACCTATTTAATTGTGCCAACATTTCAGCTAGAGTTTCTAGCCTTCTTCAGAGCTGTTAGCTTGAAAATCAAATGCCTATTTTGGTTAGTTTTGACCGCACCCCCAACCATCTTCTCCTCGTATGACATTATTTCTATTGAAGTTTTTAAAAAAAATTAGTTTGTAAACAACGAAACCAATGAAAGTAGTAGAAATTAGGCTCTACATACCTATATAGATATACCTAGTCCTGCCACAAGTTCTGTTAATAGGAAAAGTTAGAAAAGTCAAACTTAGTTGTTGGCCTGTTTTGAATTTTAACAATGAAATTTATTTATTATTAGATTTCTTACAAATAAATGATTAAGTGAAAACTCAATCATTCAAAATTATTGAATTAAAAAAAATATTCAAAAAACTGTACAAACAGTCTATAGCTTAAGTAATATTTCCAGCAGAAAGTTATCAACTGCTTTCAAAAGGCTATTTTTCAGGCTCTTCAAACAAGTGTGTCTCCAATGGCAAACTTGACTTCCCAAGACTCAGATTGAAGCCTTAATGAACTCAAGGACATTTTCCTCTAAACATTGCTCAGTTGATTAAACCTTGCCTGTAAGGAGTTAATCTGGGAAAACCCAGTGTTTTTTGCAAAGAGAGTGCTGTTTAGAGGCTTCATATGTGCTACAAAATATCTTTGTGGAAGTTTCTGGCTCCATTTTTGACGCCATGTTCGGAAAAAGTTTTTTTGTACCACCAAAGTGAACCCTCACCAAACCACCACTAGACTCAAGTGGTACCGATGTTCCAATCTTTTATTCTTCTCCACTCTTCTTTTGGGCTTCCTGGGAGTTGAGATGATATACTTTATCATTCTAATATGGAAGCAGTTAGTAGTTTTACATAAGAAGTACTAGACAATTTTACTATACTCAAATAGACAATTGGAACCACAGAGTACATACTGTGTACAGAACAGAAGTGGCCATTATGAATAATTTAATTTTCATTTATGATTTATATGTAATACATGTAGATAAATTCTACTATAAAAATTTAAACTTTTTTTTTTTTAAACTCTTTCCTTGTAAAAGAACTTATGGCAGAATTAAGTGAATTAACAAAGAGGAATCAAATAAATATAAGTATTGACTTGATGAAACCATAGAGAAGTTGAAAACATACATAATTTTATTAGTAGTACTGATGATACAGATTAATTAACAATATATATTAATTGATAAATCATTCAATGAAATTACCACTATCTGAATTTTTATATTCAAAATATTAATTTACAAAAAGATGGCCTAAACAAGAGTAAACTCATAATAAATATACCATACATCAACTACATACTAGTCATACATTTTTTCCCCCTTAAAATCAGTTTAAACAACTTGTATAACATACAACAACTGAAGGAAGTCCTTTTAGTGTAGGAATGCCATTTTCGTCTGTGGGAGCTGGCTGTTTTTGTGGAGGGGAACAAACAAGCTGTGACATAGCTAAAGATGTCACATTGCAAGGAACTGTGCCTATAGTAACATTCACATCACTTTCATCACTAGCATAATTTAAATTTTCACCCTAAAAATAAATAAACAAAGAATTATAAATTTATTTTCTAAAAATAAAACATTTGTGAAATTTTGTTTTTAAAATTAATTCTACAAAATAAAATGGCCACTACTAATGAATTCACTGTTTCTATTCATTAAAAAAAAAAAAATCTTGATTACACTATTTGAAGATTTTTAGCATAAAACCCAATCAAATAATAGGTTATTACCAATAAGCCCATTCAACCTGAAATAAAATTTACTTAAAAGTGATAATCATTTAAATAATTATCATATGATTTTTACTCAAAGCCAATGACAAGTCTAATGAAACTAAAAAGGTAATTGGAGTATCATAACTTTTTTCTTCACAATTTTTTTCTATAAATATAATGAAATATTTAATGAACAAAAACTTGAGAATACTGTATGCAGACATATAATTAATGAACTTTTACATACTTCTATTACTAGAGTATCTCCTTTATAAAGCTTGACTTCATTTGGGAATTCAAAAAAATTAGGATCATCAACATAGATCAGCTGGGACCTTAAACTTTTATAATGTTTTTCAAGATCCCTAACCGAGAGTACGAAATCCATTAAGAAACCAATCTTCAAAAGTAACTTAGGAGGACGATCAATTGATTTTCCAGGTAAAGATCTCTGTTTCCTATCATATTGAAAAGTTTTTTTGAATTCATCATTAACTCCAGGAGAAGGGCATTCCATTTGGGCGGCATTAATTACAGTACAAGCCTGAAATGGTAGTGAAAGCATTATGTACATTTCATACAAATAAAATATATTAACAATCAAATATCATAATTTAAAAATTATGGAATACTAATTAAACACAAGGCAAAAAGTGACTCAGCTGCTAATTTCTTTAAACAATATAACAATAATGATCATTATCTGAATGAGTTTCTTTTTTGATTATGTGTAGGACAGAAAAAGTGATATAAAAAATTAATACAAAAAAGTTTATATAAATAATTTATATATGAATTCATTTAAATGCACCACATAATTCACAAATTGCTAACTGAAACTGCTAGATGAAAATAAATTATTTTTTTACCATTGTATCTAATTTATTTTTTAAAATTTAAACCCTCAAATCTCCAATGAACACATTAACTCTATAACTGAATATATTTAAAACCTAACCTCTATAACTCACACTGTACAAAACTTAAAATGAATTCTCATTCCCTTCAAGCTCAAGCTACCAAGATTTAATTGCAGTGTAAGAACCTTTAAAGACCCTTCAAAGTGTTTACAATAGCTTTCAAAATCCTAGAGCACTCAGAATGGAGATCAGGTCTAATGATAAATGTGGAAAAGACTATACACAAGAACATTCTAATTACACACGGGGATGAAAATAGATATGCTTTGATCTCAGAAAATATAGATTTGAAGGAGTTTATTCTTTCAGATAACCCAAGTTACACAAAATAATATAACAGAGGAAATACAGAAGCAGATCTTTCCACCCGATAACTTCCAGCAAATCAATCTTTCTCCCCAAAAATCCTCAAAAATAAGAAATTATAAGACATACACATCAGAATGCTGGAAAAAAACCAGAACCCTGGAACAAGTCCTTTGCATATCTGAGAGATAGGGCTGAAAAGAATAAATAATCTATAATTAAATGTCAAATGAGTTGGATATATGCACATTCATTAAGCTATTAAAGCTTAACTCAGTAGGGAATGTTATGAGAATGGACCTAAAGTAAATAACATAAAAAACCCTGCTAGTGTTATGGTACTGCTAGCACAGTAAAATAGATAGAGTAAGAAAGACATTTTAGACACCAGTGAGGAGACAAAGTGGTTATCATTGAAAGATCTCTATTAGATGTCTCAAACTTGAAGCTACCTTAAAAAAAAAATAAATAGCAATCTATGCTGATCTAGGTTTAGAGTAATCAAGTGGGTCATAACACCAAATATTAATAAATTTGTATTCTTATAATATATTGTAATAAATTATTACAAAAATTTAACTAATTAATAAAACTATGTTGAACAAATACTTACAGTTTTATTAATAATGTTTGTAGATATATTCGAATAAACAATCATTTCTGGTTTTTGAATAATATTTAAATTTGTTCCATGAACAGTGATCATTCTTCCACCAGATATAAAACTTTTCAATGGTTTAATTTCCAAAATACTTGGATCCTGTTTATACACAAAGGGAGAAGAAAGAGTTCTATTGGCTCCATCGATAACAAGAATTAATTTTTTGATAGATCGAGGAATGTTAGCTTGAGAAGTAATACACATAAGTCTACTGCTCGAAGTCTGAGTAGCATTTACAACACAGCGAAGTTCATCCAGAAAGACGGATACTTTACTACCAATATTTAGATATTGCCCTGTGATAGCTAACTGTGTCCCTCCACTCTGAGGTCCAGAAAATGGTGT
Source organism: Halyomorpha halys (assembly GCF_000696795.3). NCBI lineage: Eukaryota > Metazoa > Arthropoda > Insecta > Hemiptera > Pentatomidae > Halyomorpha > Halyomorpha halys. Next base: position 692,263 of record NW_027113124.1, on the reverse strand, counting down.
AACACTCTCCAATTTGACATCCTAAAATTCATAAAAACAGAGAAAAATTAGTATTCCAACTACTCTTTACTCAAATTGATTTTCATAAGTCCCACCACAATTTTATTATTTTGTTTACAATATTGAACTTTGCAGATAATATAAAACCTAACAAATTTAACTAGTTTTATTTTAAAACAAAACTGATCATTATTTTAGAAAAAGAATAAATAAACATTATAACGATGTGTCTTTTTTAGAAGTAAAAAGATTATTTGACAATTTATGTAATACAGAAGTGCATTGAAATTTACATTTCAAAGTAAATTCAAAATAGCACTTCAAACAATGAGTTTGAATGTTTTGAATACTCATTTTAGTTTTATAATTATTTATTTTTTTTTTTTTATGTCAATAACAATTATTTTGATTTTTTGTATGGTATTAGTTTATAAAAATGGTTAGTAAACAATGGAGGTTATAACGATTGTACTTCAAAGATACTTTTTAATTTTATATAATTTAGTTATTAAATTTATTATGTATATAATTGGTAATTATATTTTGTCTTAATGGTGTGAGGTGCTTTAGCCAATTTGTTTGTAGACCATACATTTTGTAAACAGGAAGTGAAAAGGTACAGTTTATGATTATTAATAATTTTATTTTAGTACATTTTGAATGATCTACAAATTATAAAAGTTGGTAATAATAAAATACCTAAAATAATCATTAAATTACAAAGAACGTAATCATAAGCAAATTGAGACAATTCTGGAAGGGACTGGAATCTAATAAAAAGTTACAAAATGTCTAAAACAACACAAATTTGATACACTTATAACTTCTTTGAATATTACATTGTGAGACTCAATCATGCAGCAGGATCACTTATACCTAGAACTTTGCACCACAAATACCAAACATGTCAGCCAAGCTGGTAATGAGATTTGGTACTGGACAGCTCGCGAAAGTAGTCTAGATAAGTGGAGGGTTAGAGTACTGGTCAATCATCAGAGAAAAATCATAAGGCTGCATCATCATGAGACCTCAATAGTTGGGACATCCAGGTGATATAAGAACTATCATAGAAACCATCTTACACTTAGTTTCAGGAGATGGGAAAGATTGGGATGAATGTATACCTTATGCTCTGATGGGATACAACAGGATCCTACATGCATTCATTTGTAATACCTCTTATTTTATCATGCATGGCTGAGAAATGGAACTGCTATTTGATTGCTCAGTAGAGCTTAAGGACTTGCCTGTGGGAATGGAGGAATGTCTAGGGGAACTTCAGGAAAAAATAACTAAGCTGTATCACACGGCTTAATGGGCAGACCGAAAGGCTCATAAGGAATAACATCAAGATTATAATCGAAAGTAGCGACAAAGAGAATATCAGGTCTGGCAGTGTGTATATCTACATGAGCTTGTGGATCATGAAAAGAATCCAAAAAAAAAATTTGTGAGTGATGGACTGGTTTGCATATAGTTGTTGCCCAGATGTTAATAAGAGATTTTAAAATTTCACTAGCCTGGAGAAGTATCAGAATGAAGAACAGCCATTGCTAACATACAAAGCCAAGGGAAAGTCAAGGAGAAAGTGAAACCACTCTCAAAGTGGTTCCTCTTTGGAAAAAAAAAAATGAAGAATGGTGTAAAGAAGTATAGAAGCAGAGAGTTGAGCAAGCTAAGATATAAGGTATAAGTAGGGAGATGGTGAATTGAGCATGATAAGACATAGAGCAAAGTTAGATGAAAAGGCCTTTACCTTACATTAAGACTGTTGAGACATATGTAGAGACCCAACCAATAATATCCCTTCCCTAGCTCTCTCACTTCATTATATTTTAGGACTAACTAATTGTATTATTAAGGGACTTCATCTTAAACCTTTTTTGGTCATATAATATATTTATTTATAACCAATCTATCTTTTTATATATCTAACATCACTGATAAGATATTTAGAACAAGAAATTGATAACCCATGTTTAATGTTAATTAGTGTAGTTTTTTTTTTGTTGCTTTACACTAACTATTCAGTTTCAAAATAAAACATTAGAATCCGTTCTTAGTTCTTTACAAATTTAAAAACGATATTACAAACCATAAGAAAATTACACATTTCTTAATTAATAATAAATCATTGTTATAATAGCGATATTTTTATTTTTATTTCAAAATTAATATAGTCATAAATACTTTAGACATTTAAAATGCAATACTGCCATCAAAATATAATAAAATAAGCAATAGTATCACTAGAAAATTTATAGTTACTCTTAAGAGTAACATAATAAAAAGTAAAAGAAAAAAAACGTGAAATTACCAAACATAAGGAAACTAAAATGTGGCGGATATTATTTTTAAAAAACAAGATTTTGTGCCTTAAGAAATGTGATACCTATAATTATATGTTAATACAGTAACTTGCATTTATAAAACAAAATCATTGAAAAAACTGATAATAAAATTATTCTCTTACTTTATAACTGAAATTTACTGATGATTCTGTAAATCCCGCTTGATTGCCAACTACAACAGCAGCAACTTTTTCATTAGAAGCTGCACCTGTACGACAAACGATTCTCACAGATACATCATATTCCACCAATGTACAAGGAGTATTTCCAATGTGAATTTTTCCAGCAACATCTTCTTCTCTCAGCCCCAAATTACTACCTTCTATAGTAACCAAAGTTCCACCTTCAATAGGTCCACTCAAAGGTTTAATCTTAAAAGATATGGATAATTTATTTAAATAATCAGTTTTTTAAATATACGACTTAACTATTACACTAAAGATTATATTAAAAGTAGTGAAAACTAAGATAATAAAGAGGCATTATTTTCAAACTAATTACAAATTTAAATAGTTACAAGCAGAGATTGAACTTTATTATCAAATTAAAATATAATAGTTACTTTGGAGTAAAAATCGCCCATGATTTTTAAATTAATCAGTAACATTTATGAATTTTATTAAAAATTAACTATTAATTTATGACTAATATTTTTTTGAAATAGATGTTGAGTATAATTAACTGATTATTTGGTTTCAGTCAAAAAATTGACAATAATTTTTCGAGCAAATTGTATGTAGAACAAAAACAACTCTTATTTTTGATATATTTTTTCTCCCTAAAAACTTGGAACACCCTTTGTTGCTTAAATTTTGACCAAGCGAGTTGGGAATGATTTCATTTTATGCAGCATATAAAAAGCTATAAACAAAAAACCAGTCATTTCACCATTTAATGACTATTGCTGATTCAAACTAACTAAAACCAAAGGGGTTCAGATAAAATGATATATTAAAAATATTCTCAGTTAATGGTTGATCAGAGATTTTTCTCTTATATATTGTGATGGAATGAATAGACTGCTACAGTTTGACTTTTAGAGGGAGACAAAAGGGACAATGAGTGAAAATGTTCACACCTTTTATTTATTTTTCATCTTATATCTCATGAAAAGGTGAATTAATTTTCACAGTTCAAACAATTTTTCTACTTTTCATTGTATATCTTACTAACCTCATGAGTAAGTAAACAAATTTTTGATTACTTCTAAATAGTCTGACACTTGTTTGAACTGCAAAAATCCATTCACCTGTTCATACAATATGACACTATTCACACAATATAAGAGGAAGAACAAATGAAAAGTTGAAAAATTTCAACACTCATTTTTTTCTAGTCAACCTTAAAGAAGTTGGATCACGAAAATCTATTTACTCATTGACAAGATATAAGAGGGAAAATGAATAATTAGTTGAAAACTTTTACACTCATTTCATTTTTATTTTTCAATGAATGAGATATAAGAGGAAAATTTCTGAATAATGATTATTACTGCAAAAATATTTTTAATACATGATTTTATCCGAACATCCTTGTTTTAATTAATTTGAATTAGTAAGAGACTGCTACAATTCTAAGATGGTTAAATTACTGATAATTTAATCAATTTTTGCATGCTGAATAAAACAAACTGCATCACTCCAACCAGATAGATAAAATTTTAAACAAGGTAGAGCATTTTGAGTGAAAAAAATACAGAGTTATTTTATATTTAAATTTTTTTTCACTCAATTATAATGGCTGTCAGTTGATTTTTAAAGAATTGTAAAATAAATTAGAGTTATTTCTTGAAATAAATATTTTTTTTTTAATTACTGAAGAAAAATAATTCTCAAATTAAATCCCTGATTATAAGACATTTTAAAAGTTATTATTTAAGGCTAAATAAAGAAAGTATAAAGATTAAAATGTTCTGATCACTGAGGCAAAGCACGCTCAGAACTATAGCCTATAAATTGTTTCATATCCAACAACTCTAGTAAGCTCTTTATGAATTTTCAAAGATCACTAAGTTGGGTTAAGAAGAAGGAGCACTGGACCAGACCTTTATCATGAAGTAAATATTGAAAAATTATAGCTAGAAAACAAAGGTATAAGCTTTAAATGTCAATTTTAAAAATGGAGTATGATTAGGAGAAAAAAAGAAAGAAAAGAAATTGTTCCTAAAAGTTCATGATTGAACTGATTACACCCCATAGATAGAAGCTGTTTCTTAAAAGTAAAAAGATTTAAATAACTGAAAAATCAAAAACTGATCAACTAATTATTTGATGTTAATCTCCCATGCCAATTGATTATTGTTGACGTTCAATAAAAATAGTTCTAATTTCTTCCTTTTATACCTGCAGTTTGAACATTACTGTCTGGTGTTTTCTCTTATCACTTTTCCCATTATAAAAAAAATACAATCTAGTTACAAATAATTTCACTTCACAAAACTAAGTCAGAAATGAAACTGAAAGAATTTCTATTAAGAGGATATGAGACAGTTTCAATTGAACTTATGTTTTAGTAGAAATATTTCTTGCTAATTGGCCAGATTAGGGTTCAAAAAATTGAGGTCCAAAAGTTCGATAACCTGAAGAGTCGGAAAATTGGAAGTCGTATTAACAAGGTTCTATTGCATATACAAGCGATCCTCGTACTTATGTCAGGTTCTGCTCCTAGGAAAGTGAACCAAGTTACATCCTCCCGAAAAATGTGTACACATACATACATCCATATTTTTTAACGATTAGTTTAACAATGACGATTTTATATAATATGGACTCAAATTTAATAGCTACATTTTTCATTCTAATTGATTTTTTTAATAGAAACATTCCATGTAGAAATTATTTAGTTTTTTAATTAACTTAACACAGAATTCAATTTAAGGTAAAATGATTCCCGGTAGAAATTGCTAAACAACATAACTCTGAAATGAGAAAACAAGTACTGCCTCTATACAAAATAGTCAATCCACATTTGTAATATCAAGATTAAGAACAGATGTTTATAAGACTGATGAATAGTCTTAAATAACAGTTGCATATCTTTGCCACAAACAATTTAGGTACAAAAAAAATAAATATGCACATGTATCATTGCCTACATAATGACTCATGTATTTTTTTCCTAATGATAAAGGTGGTCCAGATCAGTCTTTATGCCAAACCATGAAAACTTTGCCAATTCTATAACCCTAATAAAGAATATTTAATGATTTTAAATAAGAGTTAAATACCATATCTATACGAGGCTTTGGACATTCTTTTGTAGAAACATGTTTACAACTGTCCACATAATCACAAGTAGATGAGCACCAGCCACAACGATATTTTTCTTCTCTAGTAACACACAAAGAGCAATCAGCATGATCTCTATGTGATCCAAGAATATCACACTTATACAGAGTCAAAGCCACTGAGTCTACATGGTGATTTCGATTCCATACCAAGCTTACTTCAGCCGTATATTCACCGGTATTAGCTTCATAAGAATACTAAAAATACATTTTTATTATTATTAATAGTTCATAAATAAATAAAAAAAAAAAGGGATTACAAAATATAAAAGTTAACACAGATCAAGGAAATAATACAAATATGATTCAACAATATAAAAGCTTTATAGGTATAATGGAAAAAATCCTTTTGCTAAATATGTAACCCCTAGGATTCTCAAGTAGTTAAAGAAAAAATGTTTTTCTTAAAATTCTTCAAGAACTTTCATACAGACTTTTCAATTTCGATGTTTTACCTATATTATGTTCATTATTGAGTAAAATTAAAAGTATATAATTTTATGAAAACAACATCAATTTAAATTAAAATAATATTCTAGTTTTAGAAAAATTTAAGCAACTTACATTTTTAAAAAATTTTAACGACTTAAATTTTTAAACAACTTAAATTTTTGAAAAATTTAAACAACTTGAATTTTAGAAAAATTTAAATAACCTAAATTTTAGTAAAAATTCATAAACAGCTTAAATTTTAGAAAAAATTAAACGACCTGTATTTTAGAAAAATTTAAACAACTTAAATTAAAGAAAAATTAAGTTGACTAAACTTACAATAAAAATACCATTAAATGCCATATATATATTAATTAAAATTTAAATATTTTAAATAGACAATAAATATATTCAATTGTTATTAAACAATTACATTGTTTACTGTGTATTTTTTGTGATAATTCTGTATCACTGTATAGTGTTTTGGTTTAAAAGAAAACGAATTATACTTGTAATGTTTGTATGGTGAAATACCAGCTAGTAGGATTATTAGCCACAACAATACTACAAGTTCAGTAGCCATAGATCAGTCGCCCCGTCGACATCGTCGCACATGTACACTCGCCCAGTCGCTGTACTTGTCACCAGACCTTTCTGGATGAGATCTTCGGAGCGGTTCGCTGTGTGGGCCCACCTACGTTTAAGAACAGAACGTCGTCTCCGACCTTTTCGGTACGAACTGCAGGACCCCGACCCATCGGAGTTCATCACTTCATCATTTACAAAAATTTGTAATTAGCAATTTTTTTCTTATTGTAATTTTCGTCAAAAGAAGTATTTTTTTTATTATTTTTTGTCAATTGGGTCCTATATTATTTAGAAGGTTTCTCTTTGTTTTTAATTTAATTTATGTATTTGATCTAATTTAATTTACGAATAAATGTTTTATCCAAGCCAGTGTTTATTTATTTTTTTTAGTTAAGCTTTCCGACAAGGAGACCATGTCGAATTGAGGTGGCTTAACAAATACCTTCTCCTCTTAATAAAAATACCAGTGTGTTGAGGTGGTCTCTAGTCATGAAACAGGGTATGGAACAATTCAGACCAGATTTTCTGATAAATTAATTTTGTAAATACAATAAGAAATGTAAATTATTTTTTTGGCAATTCGTCATGAGAAAACAGTGTCACTTATTTCAATGAAACTTCTTTTACATTGTTATATGTAGCACTGAGAAGGTTTTAAGAAATATAAACCTCATATTCACTACATTGAAACAAAATGATTAGGACCAAAAACTTCAATAGTCCACTATAAACAAATTCAGACCAAACTTCATACTGATGTTATTTCAGAGTCATCTAAACTTTTTTAGCAACATTAAACTATTAGTTATTTGATATTTACATTATTTTATTTTTCTAAAAATATTTTGAGGAGGCCCAATACAAATTTGAGTCCTGCCAATTATTTACAATCTCACTGAGCCTGCCATAACCAGTGAATTAAAAACCTGAAGAACACTGAGTATAACAAGGAGAGTAGATAAGATACCCTTCAGATTCAAGATTTTAAAACTTTGTAAGCTCAGAATCAAGGAATTTTTCCCGATTGTCACTTTTTATATGGAACTTAACAGGTCATAATGATCAGAAGAAAAGTTAGTCATCTTTCAAATGAGTATATAGAATTTTTAAAGATACATAGTTGTAGAGTACGTGTCAATAACAGTTTTAATTTTGAAAAAAAAATATTTAGATAATTTTTTGCTTTCATTTTTATTTTTAGGTAGACCTCTAAAAACTTTATTTTTTCCCTCAATAAATCCCTGAAACATGAGCTTATGAAATCTCTAATTGGTTGCCATTAAAACAAAACATCAGATGGTAATCGTTGGGAGACTGCCAAATTAAATCCCAAATCAGGCTAACCCTTAATCATCTTAACATGCTATGAACCACACTGGCAGCAACAGGTTTTGTGGGCCTAAAACTTTGAAGGCACAGGTTGTTGTCTTTTCCTATTATATCAATTACAACAAATAAAACAGGAGTTGTGAACTAATAACCTTATTACTTTGTTTCATAAGTCACGATTCATCTACTGTAATATTAAATCTCTAAAATGGATTATTTATGGCTCTTTTAGTACTAAATAAAAAAATAATAAAATGAAAAGAGCTTACCATTGTTTTATCACAAACAATTCGTTGATGTTCCATTTTGGCTGGAACCAACATTTTTGCTCCTTCAATTGTAACTATACATTGAAAACCAAAATGACCTACTTGAGGAGATGGCATATTTTCTACTTCTAAAACTATTTCTTTGGAAACCCTATTTGGAAGAAGAAGTGGTTTACTATTCTTAGAAAACTGTGGGCATGAATTTCCTCCATGGCTAGGAATATGTCCAATACTCTGAAAAAAACAAAACAAAATTAAAATAAAAGAATCTACTATAAACAAAGTTTAATAACTTTAAATTTGTACATGTGACCCCACAAGACACAGATGTTGATGTGGTCAGAGAAACTTTTCAAGTTCCTCTAGGTCTACTGACATAACTGATCAACAATAACAGTTGCTAACATTTTGGTGGTTTAACATAGCCTTTAACTATCTTTATCATATAAATTTGGCTATTTCACCATTCGGCATATAACATTAAAATACCTCTCTAACATAAAATTCTAGTTAGATGGAGATGGTCCTGGTTGCAGTAAAGAAAAACAATTAAAAAATAGTTTAAACTATTTATTAATGGCCAATGTTTGAGCCACACTGCAGGTTTTCATAAGGGCTGTTATTAATTATACAGGAGGAATATTTGAAAACTAGCAAGAATTCTCATTCATTCCACCAGTACCCCTCCACCAATCACAACAGCCATGATGATGAAGACCTGCAGTGTGGGTTGGTAACTAATAAATATTTGAAACTATTTTTTAATTGTTTTTCCAAACTGCAACCTGGACCATCTCTTTGTAATTCACCTATGGTCAATTATATCTATACATAAAATTTTTATAGTCCTGAAGTAAACCATTCACCTGTTCAGGTCTATGAGTAGAGAATAATTTGAAGAAATCATGGTAAAAGTTTAATATTATAAATTTATCTATAGGAGTATCTAATATAAAAGTATATCTAAAATTGGTAGCAAACAAAGGTACAACTTCAATATTATTAATAATTAATAATGAATACAACTTAAATAATTATTTACGAGCGTTCTACCAGCCAAGAGAAGTTAAGTTGGTACCACCACAAAATGGTATTATAAATATTAAATTTTATCTCAAGGTTTCAAATATTTATTTGACAGAGTAGATGTCTGAGGGGGTGAATCAAGGTGTAGAAGCAAGGACTGCATCAATTCTTATAGATGTGGATTTTGATGAGGGAGGAGATTATTTAGGCAAAGATGAGTAAGAGGAATTATTATCACACTTCCACATTAAATAGGTCTTATTGTTATTATTATTCACAATTTTGAAAAAATAATTAGTAACTGGGAAAATTGCAATATTTTTTCAAGTTTATAGCACACATAAATTTAGTGTAATATAATTATGATCTGATGATTTCTACTAAACAAAAATTAAAAACTTCGTGATATATATGTAAGAATGTATTTATATCAAAATATAAAACCATTAAATATGGCTTAATTAATTTTCAATTTTTTGAATGTGCCCTTTCAGATATTCAGGGACAAAACTCTAGCTCTCTAAATCCATATGATGTGTTAAATGTTTTGTAGAACATTATAAAACCTTAATTTTCAACCATACCAAAAATTCATGGTTATAAATTTGCTCAATATAAGAAAAACCATAAGTATTAAAAAATAAGTAAATGGGAAAGAAGAAAAAAAAAAACTTAAGACTAAATTAAAATTCATTCTAAAAAATATAATTAATAAACACAAACTCACATTTTCACCACTAACAATAATTTTCTGGCACAATGAAGTATTGTGAGTGCATTTATTTTCATAGACACACCAACTACAACCCCACTGAGAATGCACACAACTAATACATTTTGTATGAGATGAACAGTCATAAAAAGCAAAATTTCTAGAAACAAAATCCTTATTGGTTTCAGATGAACGGACTGAAAGAGGTACAAGAATATGATCTTTTCCATTTGGAATTAGAGGCCGTGATTTGACATTAGGTGTAGGACAAGTAAGTCCCTGAGGAGTGACCCCTGCATCTAGTGGTTCTGCTTCTCCAAAAACACATCTGTATTTTGCGCCCACTGGTAGTTCAGGTAAAGTTCTTATGGTCAGATGAACCTATGACATGATAAAACCCAGAATAATATTAATTTTTAAAAAATAGTAAAACAATATAAAAGTATAAGATTAAAAAAACTATGTTTTCATTTAATAGTTAACCTAAGAATTCAAACAAAGAGAATTCTATTTTTAGTGTTAATATTATGGCATTTCTTAATTATTTTATAACACTTTTTATGATGAGAATATCTTAATAAGTTTCCTAATGAAATGTAAGTAATCATAAATTGAAGAAATATATTGCCTACATCCAAAATTTACCATTCGATAGCTAAAGGATCAAAGAATATTTGACACTAGTGGGGATTCCAACACATACAGCTTGACAGACAAGGAGGTGCATCATATAATTTTGAGTTCATTTCACCAACTTTAATGAAGTCCATATAGTATAACTTTTGACACAGTAAAACTACAATATTTGTTAAAATTTAAAAGGAAAGTTCTTGTCATTATTTATTGAAGGGTTTAATTAGCACATTATTCTGAAGTGATTACTGTGAATTTGAATAACGTTCAAATTAAAAATCATCATTTAGGTTGATACCTATTAAAAACCGAAAATGTAAAAGAAAGATCATGAATGGGTTAAAGAGAAACTCATAATTCAATGATATCCATGAAAGAACATATAATCAATATGTACATTGCTAGTAAGGCAAAAAGTCAAGGCATCTAAGTGCATTAATGATGGTACAAGTATGTTTGCTAGATGTGAGAGCCTGTGCAAGTGTGCAACAATACAATCACTTCTACACCAATGCCAGGGCATATAGACACATAGCAGGCATTCAAATGAACAAGATATACAGAGAGTAAAACTACAGTAGGAGTATAGAAAATGGAATTATAACACAATGGGTTATTATTTCAAGTCATTATTTTATTATACCAGTAAATAAGAAATAACCGAATGTCTTGTGTATCCACTTATACATACGACTTTCCTAACCACTTTGAGCTCAAAGTTGAATATAAAAAATATCAGTATTTTCACTGGTGTTGGTCCAATTAAAATTTGCATGGACAATATAATCATCAAGAATTATGAAGAATAAAATTCCCCAAAACTGAGAATTTTTCATTTATTTTCATAATTGGCTAAGATATGGCCAGAGGAAACATCTAATTGGCCACAATTTTGAAAAGAAAAGGCAGTCAGAAATAATGAGTTTCAAGGATCATCATTGGATTACCTGTAACTTTGTTGCCAAATACCATAAAATTTGGCTGAGTAGGTTCATAGAAAAGCTGTAGATGGTGTAAAGCGGACAAACAGAATTTGTTTTTTGTTTTTTTGGATTCTACATTACTTCAAATATAAAAACTCAAAATTTAAGGTGATGTTAACTTTTGACGTGACAACGTCTTATAAATCATTTTGCGGGATGCCATGTTAGAAAAAGTGTCCCGTAACGGAAGTAGATTGTGGGGGAGGTAATTAGTAGTGTAGTAGTGGGGGTAAGAGGATTATAGATGCTGAGAGTCATGCAGGCAAAAGTGTCCCGTAACGGAGAAGGTAGTGGTGGGGATGGGTAAGAGTGAGGTGGTGGGGGTAAGAGGATTATAGAGTATACGTTGTCACGGAAATATGTCGCCTCGGCGCTTCGCGCCGAGGCCTACACGGGCACTTTTTTTTTTTGTTTTTTGGTCAATTATAAAGATTCATAATAGAAAATAAAAAACCTAAATGACCAACAAAGAGATTTATTTTTTCATTCTATAATTCATTGTCAAATCATATTTCATTCTTTATACTCCTAAAAAAGTTCTAATTCTAGTTATCTTGTTTCTTTGTAGCCCTCCTGAAGGCTATTTTTCATAAATGAATTATAACAGGGTACTTATTTATTTCAATGAATTTTTTTCTGACCCTAGCAATAAGAAAATATCTCCATGCCAAATAAAACAGAAAGGACTTCTAAATAGGAATGTGTTCCTAGTAAGGAATGACATCCTCTCTAAAAAAAATTTCCCTCAGCATTGATTAATTCATGTGAAACTCAAAGTTGTATCAGTGATACAGTCAACATCCACTTTTTTTTTTTTTTTAAACTCAACCAACTAACCTAATAAGCAGGGTTCTACAGAACTCACAAAACAACTATTTTAATGAAGAAATTTCTTTGACTAACTCATAAAATGCAGACAACTAATGTAAGAAATATATAAAATTTTATCATTTTTATTTGTTTTAGATGATTTATGAACTCACCGTGGTCATTTGAGTAATTGGTATTTTATCTGGTAGAATCTGTTCGAAATCAATGCACTGTTGTCCTGTGCCATAAGAAAGCCATCTAGGAGCACTGTGACTTGCCTTACGACAAGCACTACGCACTGTACATCTATTAAACAATAAATAACTATAATAATTTTTAAACTCAACTAAAAATTATATATGTTCATAATATATATCTAGAACAGATTTTAGAATAGTGAACCCTATGTGAATAGTGAAATATGTGGCTAGTTATTAATGAAGAAAAAACCAAGAACATGAGAACTGGCCCAGGAACAGATAGTGCCATCAAGGAACCAACTGTATGTCTAAAAATATTGAGTACCATGAGACCACTGGGTGAAAATCTTAAACTTTTAAGTAGGATCAATATTTGTTTATGTATTATTGTTATTAAGTATAATAAAAAAATATTATATTAACATTATAAATTGTTTCACAAATGTATAATTTCTGTTTTACATTACTCTCATTGTTGGAAGGCCCTGACCGCGAGTGAAAGTTGTGATGGCAGTTCTGGGTCAAATTTCAAAGTTTAGAATAGGGCCCAAATTTTTTCTTTAATATGTTATTTGTATAAATTATGGTAAAAAATGTTATATTAACATCATAAATAGAGTCATAAATTTATATCACTATGATTGTTGGCAGTCCTGAAACCACACTTTTTAAACATAGTTAAATTTTTATAGCTGTAATATATAAATATATAGATTTTACAGTATTTATTAGGTTAAGTTATAGGAGAATAAAAATAAATCAAATATACAAGACAATTCTGATAGGCCAAGTTTGCAAAACTAATGTAGAGGGCTAGAGCAGTCTCAAATAAGTACTTACTCCTATTGACAAGCAGAACCTGTTCAGGAACAAAATTTTTATCATAATACAATGCTAAGCCAGTTTGCTGGGACTCCCTTAGCTCCCCGCGAAAGTTCAGATCGGCAATGTTTGGGACTGCCCTCCCTCTCAACATGCTAACAAGTGCAGATAACTGATGTGGGCAGGCCATTTAGGAAGATTGAATGAAGAACAATGCCCAGACCCTTCTACAAGGGACTGCTGCACCATGTGATATTAAATAAAGTAATAGCTTAAAAATGATCCAATATGAATTTTAAATTGTTAATAAATCAGGTAACTAAAAGTGAAGTATAGTAAATACAGCAAATAACAATTCTAATTTAAAAAATGATAAAAAAAAAAAATTAACAAGGAAAGAGAAACCTACCTCCTTTCTAATGAACACCAGCCACAATACGGATCATTTGCTTCTAGACATGATGAACAATTTGTATAAGAACTGCAATGCTCAATAGCAACTTTAAAAACCTAGAACAAGTGTACAAAACATTATAATGAACAAATATTGATTTTTAAAATGTTTGTGGTTGAGCCTACAAGAAAGTAAAATCAAAAATTAATTTTTGTTTTAAATCTTAACAATTTCAATTAGGTGAAAATATAGATATTAGATAAGTTAATTAGACACGAAAAAGAAAATAACATGCATCTTAAATTTTGAAACTAAAATCATAAATTAGGTAAACTTGATAAATATTTAAATCCAAAAGAACAAAATCATCACCAGTATTTCAAAAACAACATTCAACACAAACTTTTCACTCAATTGCATATTTTGTTAGCAAGCGTTTTTTAAATAGCTGATTTAAAAACACCTTTACCAATCAGGTTACTTGGGTGAAATTAACTTAATTTTACTCTGCATATTTGACTATAAATACATATAATTAATATTTGGATGACTTAATAAAGTAAAAAAAAAAAATATTGAGAAATAAAAATAAATATGTAATGATGCAGATGAAATTCAAGATTACAGTCGCAGATCCATTTTCAATGAATGAAATAATAACAAAATAACACTACCTTCAGACGTAAGGTAGTCAGTAATTGACTTCTTGGAATATTTTTTTGTTTATCGCTCAGTTTACTATACCTCTTTCTAATCCCTTTTAAACAACAAACTCAACTCCATTTCTTTACAAGTTATTATCATTAAAAGTGCATCATTTACTTCCAATTTCATAAAATCTTGAATCAGGACATTAGATTGAAATTATGAATTTGAAATCGGCCGAGATAAGACCCAGAGCAAAAAAAAAAAGTGTATAAAATAATGAATAGTACCATTTCAAGCAACAATCTCACTTTCACTAACACCCTTCTTATTAGAGTTTTGTTTATCTTATTTTCTTACAGATTTTTTTTAAATATAAACAAAGGTCAGATGGTGAAACAATCTAATAAAAAAAATTATTTAATTTAATTTAAGTTTTATGTCAAACACAAACTATTTCAGGAAACAAGTTTGTTGATAGACAAAAGATTCAAATCAATAAATTAAAATTAACATACAATGTAACTCCCATACCAGGCCAAGTAAGAAAATTAAAAAAAAAAAAAAAAAAAAAAAAGAAAGGAAAAGGTTTTTATGAAAAAATTGGGATACTATATTGTAGAAAATGTGAATAAAATTTTAAATGGGAATGATTCCAATGAAAACACAAGGAGGATAACAGAGAGTGTACAACTCAAGTAGGCTAGTGAAGCAGCAAAAAGTGCCACCACTACGTTTTTTTTTTTTATCATTTTTCGTGACGTGTTTAATTCATTTTCATAATCATTTGGCTTTCATTTCTAATTTTTTTAATATTGTCAATAAGTTATATTTTTTTTTTTTAAATTACTGCTTTTTATTTGTCATTAAATGTTGTTTTTATTATTTTCATACTTCAATTTATAAAAAGTTATTTATATCATACAATATTTAAAATCATTTTCATTTAATGTTTATTCTGTTCTTGAATATCATTTTTAGTTCAGAACTTTTGTGGGTACATTGTTCGTAAGGGCAAGTTTTTTTTTTTTAATTGCATTTTATACAACATATTCTGAGGGTTTTGCTGCGAAAAATCTGATCTCTATTTATAATAAATTAAAATAAAGCTATTTATAAAGACTAACAAGAATAATAACATTTCAAATTCACTCCATAATAATGAAATTTATTTTAATTATCTATATTATTTAAACAGATAAACATAGAATAATATAACTTAAACACACTTTAATTTACCTTATTGGTGGTAAGGACATATAAATGTTCTCCAGAGGGAGAAATCATCGTATCAGGAAGAATTGTCATTCCTTCGTTTACTATGATTTCTTCATATTCTCTTGCAACAGATGGGCTGACTAATAGAACCTAAATTCAGAAAATCATTATTTATCTTAAATAAATCAATAATTTTATTTCAGAGTAATGGATACATAAACATATACAAATGCAATTAAGGAAATATTTATTTAAAATAAATCACACAAACTTGCCATAAACTGAATATAATACCAAATAGTAAGAAAATAAATTAAATATAAAATTGCTTGGATAAGCACACAATGTAGATGAAATATGAAATTAATAATATTGAAACAAACCTCAGCAGCGCCAAAACAAGTATATCATAAAGCAATAAAAACTTTTTTACCTTTATTACTCATGCAAGATAAAGAATGTCAATGACCTTTTCAAGGCTCCAAGCAATATACCAAACAGGATGAAGGAGAGCCCTCCTAATCTAAACTCCTTATTTATTTTCAACTCGAAAAATTTTATCAATTCAAGATCTATCCAGTATTAAAAACCACTTAATTGCATTTTGATTCACCAAGTTTCATAAAAATTGTTAGAATCATTTTTGAGAAAATCGAAAAAATATGAAAAATTGATTTTATAAATTGACAATTCCAGCTAATCAATTTTAACAAAAACATTGTCGCGACATCAAAGGCATACAGAGGCTCTAAATATGTACTTTCAGTTTCGTAGGACTTTTAGTTTTTGAGCTAAGCTTATGCACACACACACACACACACACACACACACACACACACACAGACCATTTTGCGATATTCAAAATTTTCTATGACCATGATAGTTTCCCTTACTACATATTTCACATATAGGTAAGTGAAAGTAAAAATGAAATAGTTTCACATATTTATGATTATAAATATTTTAAGATGTATAGAAAAAATAAAATTAAAATAAATACCTTTTTTAGTTTTCCAAGAGAGGAACCAAGGAAAACAACAGTACTTTTTTCTGTTCTACTACTTGTAATAGATGTCAGGAGGACATTTGGTAAATGCAAAGCAGCATGAGATTTAATAGGAGTAAAACCTGATATTTTTAAGCCAACCTCACAAAAACTCAAAATATTTCCAGTAGTCTAAAAAATCAAACAAAAATAATATGTTAAAACTTGAATTGAAACACATACAAATTGATAAATTTTAACAGCAGTGAAAAATTACATATAATATAAGTAAACAATTAACAAACAATAAAATCAGGGTATTATTATCCATTAAGAATAAATATTAAATTTTGATACATGGAAATATGTTGAAGATAGATTTGAATGATTTAAGCCAACTCCCTCAGTATTGTGTCCCTTCTATTATTGGAAAGCTTTTATAATAACTGAAGTCTTAAATTCAAAACACAATTTGTGCTAAGTAAAAAAAAAAAAATTAAGGGAAAATTGATCTATAGACCAGATATAAGGAAATGATAACATAAAGATTTTTTTTTTACAATTGTTCTATCCCATTGTTTCTTTTAATTGTTGTTGGACATAATTCCTAGATTCTTTTCAACTAAAGTTGGAAAGGGTGAGTATAATCACAAATTTCTAGAAATGAATTTTAAAACATTATAAAATATAAAAATCAAACTTAAAAAGCCTAAAAGTCATCAATATGTCAATAACTAACAGATCAGCAACAAAAAAATGTATGCTTACCCAGGCAACAGGACAGTTTCCATCCAATATCGGGCCAGATATATATGGCATGTTTCTGTATTTAATACTACCATTAAAACACATATGAATATTTTCATTGAATTTAGCTTCAATATCAGCCATACTGAAGACACAAAGTGCTGAATGGGGTAGAGGTTCATTTGTTATAGTTTTGCTTGGTGAAAATGTAGCAACTAAAACTGAATCACCTGACTGGATACCTAGAGAATTTGCTAACTCATCACCAACAGGAGATAATTTAGCATCTTGAAGTAAATTATATGTTATGCTTTCAGATTCAACATTTACCATACACTGAATTGTTATTTCAGTATAACTATCATAATTTGCATCATTAATACAGATTCTAGCCAGTCTAGTAACATAGCCTTGTTCTTCTTGGCCAGGTAAATGTGACTGTTTTTGTACAATAACAAAATAGGCGTAATCACTAGAATTAAATCCATAAATATATTTAACCAAGAAATGATCTCTATATTTTACATCTATGCGCAACAAAGATTGTTTAGAGTATGAAAATTCAGCAATTTCCAAAGTATTAAGAGCTCTGCTGGAAATAGCCGGTACATCAGGTCTATACTCTCCATTATTAGTAAAAGTAGTACCAACATACAAAACATTTGAATGTTTCCAGTTATAGTGCTCAGGTCCAATAAAGGCATATGTAGACGAAGATTCATCATTTGCAGCTATATTATGTGGATAAAATTGACTGTCAAGAGAAATATTATTTAATTTAAACTTTTCACAAGCTCCTTGAAAAATGGAGCCACAAGCAATGAGAGTTCGGGCTTCATGGTCAATTACTAAAATTTTATTGTAATTATCAGTCAATATTTTTTCTATTTGAGTTGATGGATCACATCCTCGTGCATGGCACAATACACTATCTTCTTTTGGGCCTGTAATTAAACACTCCTGGAGTGTTAGTGAAGAATCAAGCTGTAGGAGTCTATTTTTACCACCAACATAAACCCTTCCAGTGACAGGATCAACTGTAAGATGGGAAAGTTTCTTAATTTTTGAAGCTGAACAATCTCCAGTAGGCTGATTTGAAGATGGAAACTGATATAAAATTGAATTATTAGTGTTAATAGTGAACACATGGACAAGCGATCCAAAAAAAATGCAAACTAAAAATCCAGTTTGAGCAAATCCCATTCTGCTTACATCGTTTTATCTAAAACAAAAAATTAAGCAACATTTTAATAACAAACATGATAAAATCACTATGATTCAGAACTTAATTAAAACATTTTTTCCATAAATATTAATATTCAATATCACGAAAAGGTAATAGTAATTAACAAAATTAAAAATATTAAATAGTTTATAAAACTAACATAAAAACATGGAACATTACCCATAAAAAGTCAACCTGATAGATAGAACAAAAGGATTAAAATAATAATCTAATCATTGAATTTGTAATTTATTGGAGGAAGATAGTCCGGGATATCAAAATACAATAAAGGTATCAAAATAGTAACAAAAAAATATTAATTGTTAACCAACGTTTCGCCCCACTTTGCAGGACTTGGTCAGGGTAGATAAGAATGAAGTTCTGCTGTAAACCCTAAGTTGTAACATTTATTATTTATTTATCCATGTATTTACCCTTGGTTGTGAAACAATACTTTCTTAAAAGTTTATTTTGTTTTTTTATCTCATCACAGAACAGGTAATTTGTAAATTTTCAGTTTACAAATGTCAGTAGAACAAAGGTTCTAAGCAACTTTTGTGTAATTTGCATAAAATGTGAAGTTAATACACAAAGTACCACGAGACCACTCCACAGTGGGATGTTAACTCTTTTAAGAAGTGTTTATTCTAGTCCTGATCATTAATTTAGGAGCTGATTTCTGTGCATGTACCAGACTTTAGTGGTATATGTGTCAGATCATCTTATTTTAAGTGACTATCTTCAAAGTGTTAAACTAAAGTTTCATGGGAATAAATAATGTTGATAATAATATTGATAATTAAGGTTAAAAAGGAAGACGAGCAGTGAGAGTAATCACTTGTTTATACACATTATTGTAAGACATTGTGAATAACTACGGTTAGAGATAGGTTCTAGCCTACTATAGAACAGCCATAATCCCTTCAGTGCTCAGCAGGGCTCTCTACGGAGAACCTCTATGTCGCTCTGTTTTCTACAATTATGCATCTATACATACATAATTTTAGAACTCATTTTCCAGCATACTGAAATTTCTTTTATATCACATGAATATGAAATTTTCACACAATAATGTCGAGTAGGAGCAAAACACCTAACAAGAGATCCCTTAGCTTGGAAACTCTTAAGACCTCTCCAGTCAAACTGAAGACCCATCTCTAGAAGATAAGTACTCCTCCATCTACTCCTGGTTTTTCAGTAGATAAAATTTAACCCCAATCTGCCTCTTCAACCTAAGTTATGACTAACGAATCACCCTTTTTCATGCCTAATCCTTATGACCCATTATCAAAATTTTATAATGAAGAAATAGACAGAACATCCATCACCAGGGAATCAAACCTCCACCAATATTCATCAGGAATATCAAAAATTGTCAATTATGGTGCTAACAATTAAATAAAGAAGACAGCACTGTAAAATATATATGCCAGAGCCATACTAACGTTACAAAATTAATATCCAACACCCCAGATACGAACACAAATATTATGAAATATTTATCTGATACAAAGGCAGATTATCATACAAACTAATTGTGCCAGGAGAGAGTGCTCAGAGTCGTGCTAAGGCAACTGCACCCTTCAATACCACTAAAGGCTATAAAAGAAGAGTTAACAGCAATGGAATATCAAGTTCACCAAATAGTACATATTTCTAAAGAAGAAAAAGGACCAGGAGTAAAGATTAAAATAGCCTTACCACTATTTTTCGTTGATATTGAGAGAATAATCGGGTTCAAAAATATCTATAACCATCAACTGCCTCTACTATACCAGTATAATTGTTGAAAAGCCATATATTTCACAACAAACAGTACAATGCCACCTGATGGTCATACCAAACACTATTACCATCACCTACCTAGGTGTGTCGTGTGGTGACATCCACTGACCAGAGGACTGCAAGAAGCCAAGACAAATACCAGAAGTGGCATAATGTAGTATGAAGAAGGATACCCTGCTAACTACAAAGGGTGTCAAACATTTAAAAACCTGGCATCAAGAAAACAGACAGACCCTGCACAGGAAGAGAATACTAGACCACTCAGAAGACCTTCAAAAATTGTAAAACCAGGAATGTTCTTCGCCCAAATGACTGGAGAAACAGAACCGGAAACTCAGGCCCGGCAAAACCTTAACATATATCTTATGATTCTCAACCCCAAGACCAACTTTCACATGGGAGGAATCTCCATTCCTCAATCTACACCCATTAACAAAGTTCCAACCATCAAATTCCTTGCATCCCTCCTCCTAACACCACTGATCTTACGAACCTAATCACTTCCTATCCGAATTCAGATTCCCTTATCACTCCTTTTATCTCATAACTCACAAATCTCATTTCCAACCTTATCCCTCTGTCAAGAAACCCTTAAACAATACCAATAAAATCACTTTCTATTCTTCTTTGGAATGTTCAGAATCACTCAACCAGCAGCCTTATTACATGGCAAATCATCAACATAGCTTTAAAAACTGAAACATGACTAACCAGCAGACGACTACTCAACATACCACAGTAACAAGTTTATTGAACGAACCCAAATTGTAATCCAAATTTCCATTTCCCAACCACAATTCAATTACTTCCTTGATTCCCTTGGAAACCTAGATGACGCCTTACATTCCTTCAATACCATTATCCAACAAGCTGCCTGGTCTGCATCTTACCCTATGATGTACCTAAAGAAACCAAAGCCAAATCCTCTACCACAAAATCTTAGATACCTCATTGAAATCAAGCACTGATACAGATCATTACAGCAATGCACAAGACATCCCTCTGATCATTGCTTGTACAACTATTACTGTAAAGTAGTATCCTATCCGTAAGTTGAATCACAGAGCTTTCCTGCACACTAATTTGGATTCCACCCAAGGCATTTCACAGTCCATCAAGGCCTCAAAGTCACATGTTTCCTCAGCTCTTGAAAATAAATAGTACTGTTTGGGTGCCTTTCTGGACATAGAGCACAAGCTTTTGACTGGGGCGCACCAGATTGCTTTTCAAGCGAAAGTCTATATTACCTTAATTACTCCTTATCCTCTTCCTCCAACCTCTCAAATCGCTCCTTTCGAGTACACAGTAGCTTTGAGTACTTCAATATTTATCCTATCGAGGCTGGGGTGCCCTAAGTTTTTGGGTCCTGTCCTCTAAATCCTCTTCGCTGAAGACATTCTAAATATTCCAATCTATCCGGACATGTTCTTGGCAACCTTTACTGATGATACAGCCATCTTATCATCTCATACCAATTCTGTAGCAGCCTCATCCAATCTCCAAATACACCTTACCCAGATCGAGCAATAGTGTAATTTATGGCGGATAAAAGTTCACAAATCTAAATGCACTCTCTACCACAGTTTCTTCCCTCCTGTTTTATTCAACAGCATCCCATTACCCACTCAGATCCAATACAGTGTGATACCTTGGTTTCATCTCACACAAAATACTCACATGGAACTCCCATACTAGACTTAAGACAGGAACTCAACAGATGATTCAGCCAACTATACCAAATACTCAGCAGGACCTCTAATCTCTCAATAAACAACAAACTTCTAATTTACAAGTCTAAGTTGTACCTTAGACCTATCTGAAAAAGGGTGGCACAATCTCACCACATCAAATGAAGTTATTTCAATGACTATGAGATAACATAACGATTCCCCCTCCCCCCAAAAAATATGTACATTAATGAAACCTCAAAGATGATAAGATACTTCAGGTAATAGGTAAATAAAAAAAAATTACTTATCAATGCATAAAACTAATTCTTTATACCACAGAGAACTATAACACTTTTCACAGGTTACAATTAAGCAATAGAACCAGTTAGCTCTTAAAAACAGTTGCAACAGTCACAAAAATAGCATCAAAGAAGTTTGATAACACTTGTCACTAAGTACCAATATATTGTTGCACTATTGAAGATGGGAAAACTAATATTTTCAAATAACAAGTCATTTGACCAATTCTACTTTTTCATTTTAAGTATATTAACCTATACCCAATTTACCTGGGATGATCTTGACTCATTTCACGGTATGTACTAGTAAGTGATATATTTTCAATTCAAAATTAATTGTGCATAAAATTTACTGAAAAATAAAATAATCCTACATCAATAGGTTTTCAACATAATGATTTCACAAGTTTGCTGCAATTTGCAAATATTTCAAGAAAAGGAATGTGAAGTCCAATACATCTTTGGATCATGCCTCGAGTTGCATCAAGCTTTATTAATATCAAGTTAAAAGTCGATTGTTCCATCCTTGTAATATTTCTCACTAGGAGATTTGAAAAGACCAGTAATTTTCTTCTGACATCATTATATATAATAGGAAAATAAGAATGTCAGTTGCAAAACTTCCAGATTTGGTATTAAAAGTATATTATTGATTCTTCATACTAAGTTTATTAGAGGTGAAAATTCCCTTGATTTGTTAATTCCTGAGATGCAATCTTATTTGGAGGAGTGTTACTAAACTTATGGGGAGGCTCAGTTAGGGTTTAACGTGTATCTCTTGTGTAACATGAGTTTTTTGTTAATAATAGATTATCTTAACAGTGTAGTTATATGCTCCTAAATTTGAGTTGTTGTATATAAACAGCTATTTAATTGTTTAAAAGTGCAATAGTGACATCAAGTAAGAAAATAATTCTTTTCTCAAATAATAGTTGAAGTAAGGAAAGCAGTGTAAATTTCTTTTAAGTTAAAAAGGACTATCTGTCCAGCCTCACAAAGGTAAGTCTAATTGTGAATTTTTGTTTACAGATCAGATTAAGACATTAGAATCATCTGTCAGAGCTAGAAACTGTTCTCTAAGAAAAAATCTTAATTTTGCCTTTTTCACATATTTTGGAAAACATTACTTTTTTTTCCAATATATTTCTTTTCGCTCTTTCAACAATATGGTGAACTGTTCAATAATTACTTAACTAATCAGAGAAAAAAACTTAATCACTAAGCTGTCAAGTAATTTGCCATTTCACATGAATAAAATTAGAAGGCATCAACTGACACAAAATTTTAAGCTGAGGCCATGGTGTCTGAGGGTGTTATGCCACAAGCTTGGCATTCTCTTGTCAGAAGCAGTTCCAGTTCAAATCCAGCTTAGGTTGACTTAAATTTCAGGGCGGACCTTCCACATACATCTACAGCTTTTTATTCCCTTCTTAGCCATTTCTGACATAAGAGGGTGGAAGAGGAGGGTGTCTAGAGGTTACCTAGTGAAATAACTTTAGAAGACGAGAGGAAAATAAGAGTGAAGCAGCTGGGAATTGAAGAATTAGAAAATATAAAGAGCACCTTGCCAAACAGAGCTCTCATGTCAAAATATGGAACTTAGTAATAATCAAAACTCGAATAGAAGAACAAAAATCTACTACATCAAGAAATTAACATTGTTTTTGTTATTTTTTAAGTTGTTTTTCTTAATAAAAAAAGTCTTGTTTCATAACATAATAAAAGTTTGGCATGAGAAGGTAGCAACTCCATCACCTACCCGTCAAACTGCTAACTTTTTCCTTTTTCAGGTAGGAAAAACTTTTAACACTTAATGCTCACACAGTATTCAATATTCAGCACATTACATTTATCCCCTCATCCATAAAGATCATCAACAATAACACTAGGATGAGTGGAGTTTTAAGAGGGGGAGAGGGAGATGAGAATGTAGACATCTACATGGTAGGAGCTAATATCAAAACAATTATCGGCACCTAAAACAAAGAATGGAACACTGAAATTACTTACTTATAAAGGTTTAAGTTAGAAATGGATAGGATTCGATTGATTTTCCAGGAAGATGGTAGTTTAAAGATCACACGTATCTCTAGTAGCGAGAAGCCAGGAAATTCAGTTCAACCAGATGTCTACACAATACGAGCTACCCAGTAAACTGCATAGAAGAAGTCAATGGAAGAAGTACTTTGTGTGCAAGAAACATGATACTGAAAACAATGAAAGACTAGATGCTGATTCTAAAGCAGCCCTCCATGAAAAGAATTAAATCAAATTGAAGAAACTCTTTACAATATGCCAGAACCTGTAGGTCTACGAATATAATGTGGACTTTTGTCATCTCTTCATTAAATTCTGTTGCGCATATGACACTACCAGAAAATAACTCTATCATGACCTGGTGAAGTTTAGCATCCCAAAGAAGCAGGTTCAAAATGACAATGAAGGATGCTATGCACAGAGTTAAGGGTGTAAGGATCCCTAGCTTTCCCATTAAAAAGGGTTTAGGTAACCCATAGTAAGAACGATTTTCAATTTCCCACTTGAAAGTGTAGAGAGAACTATAGAAACAAACTCAGAGTCTGCAATTCAATGAAATAAACATAAAGGCATTAAAAAAACAACCACTACTTGAGGTAACCCTCAGAATAAGGAACTATAACTATTTGATGAGTCCCAAATTTAAGTATTTGGGTGTCATAACAGAAGATAATGATTTGGTAGCTGTAATAAAAGCAAGAATCACTGCTGAGAACAGATAATTTTAAGCAGTTCAGAAGGCTGGAGAAAATTTCTATGATTTCGCATTGAACTAAACCCATACTTTGCAAATACTATATACTATAACATGATACAATACAAATAAAATATCCTATATAACAATGTAATAACATAACCTATAGTCATATGAGCATGAGAGAAATAATGAATGGCTCCCTCTACCTGAACCAGTTCATATTTCGGAGTCGTCCCTCTTCTAGAAAGAAGCTCTTGGAGCATTGACACTGGTGTTTTGGTAGGCATGGCTTGAAGCTCCCTTTTTGCAGCTTCTTCAAGTGAGAGAAATAACTACTAACTGCTGTAAGTTAAACACTCCTGGATTATAGGAAGTACGAGATGTTATGGGAAATCTTTGGCCCCATTCACAAGAGTGGTGTAAGGAGAATCAGAAGGAGTATTGAGTTGAACTGTTTTTAAGAAGAATCTGCCCTTGTCGCATTCATCAGAGAAAGCCCGCTGAGAAGGCAGGTTCATGTTGAAAGACATTAAGATATAGACAAAGCGCTATATATGGGTTGCATGGTGTAAGGCACCTAAGGCCACATATTCACTTGAGCAAATGATCCAAATGAGCACCTCTGAATGCCCATTCTGCTGAGATGAGTACAGGGTGGTTCCTATAGTCTTATATTACACTGTTTGAGCGTAGGTTGTTGGTTCTTCTGCGATTTTCCACTAGATAGCTAGGTCAAGGATTAAAATGAGGACTTACATAGCTCTCCTAAGGTCCTCCAGGCTTCCATTGAGCATTCTCTGCACCTCAGTTGGAGAGGGCAAAATCAGTCTCCATAGCTTGGAAAACAACTTGCACATTAGGAGTATGTTTAGCTTACCAGCAGAGAGGATTGGAGCCAATAAGGAGTTTTCAGAATAGGGGGCTCTGAGACAGTTGGGCCCCATTTGTAAGCAAAAAATGAGTCATGACTCATTGAGTGAGTTAGTGGAGAGCATCTCCAGGGTCAGATCTGTGGGTGGTTCCTAATACATTGCTACCCAATGGTGCCTTTATTTCATCGAGTCTGAGGTCACACTAAGCTGCGTACCCAAGGCCCCCTTTTAGCCAGCTGGTCTTCCTTCTCATTTCTAGTAAGGCCACAATGTTCAGGGATCCATTGCAGGACGACTTTTCCTTGCATGATCATCAGGTTTTCAAGTTCCTTGGTTGTTAGATTAGCTGGCAATGCCTTGGTCCCGACATGTGGGGGTTCTAGTGTATTTATAATCTTAAATAATTATTTTCGAAAACTACAATCGCCTTGAAAAAATTTAAAAATAAAAATACAATGGTCCTTTACATATATATACACAAGCGTAGTCTGAAAAGTTTTTTTCAGTGTTTATATAACAGTTGTTTGAGTGAGTTGATGTGAGTGTTTTGGTGAAAATAGACAAAATCAAGTATCGAGCTGTCATTAAATATTTGTATTTGAAAGGCAATACGCCCACGAAAATCAAAGATGAGTTGGATTCTGTGCATAGGGACTCTGCACCACTGCTTGGGTGACGATGAATTTTCGGGACGTCCAAAAACTGCAACTACCGACGAAAACATCGCCGAAGTTCACCAAATGGTGCTACACGACCACCGAATTAAAGTTAGAGAGATAGCAGTGGTTATAAACATGTCAAAAGAATGTGTTTGTTACATATTAAATCAACATTTAGATATGAGAAAGCTGTCCGCACATCGGGTGCCATGTTTGTTTAAGTTAGACCAAAAATGTGTTCGAATGAACATGAGCAGTTTACGTGCAATAGATCCGAGTTTTGGCGCCGATTAATTACTGTAGATGAAACTTGGATACACCATTACATGCTTGAAACAAAAATACAGTCCAAACAGTGTACTGCAATGGGGGAACTGGCTCCAAAAATAGCAAAAACTATTTTCTCAGCTGGGAAACTGATGGCGACTGTTTTTTGGAATAGTCATGGAGTTATTTTAATCGACTATCTTCAAAAAGTAAAAACCATTACAGGAGCATACTACGCATCATTACTTGACAAGCTGAAGGTCGAAATTATGGGAAAATGGCAACATTTGCAGAAAAAGAAAATCCTGTTTCACCAAAACAACGCACCATCTCACTTCTCAGTCACCAACTCATGTCATCTTGACATGGCGACAATCCACGAATTACGGTTTGAACTGCTTGATCAACCACCTTACTCACCATATCTAGCCTCAAGCTTGGACTTCTTTTTGTTCTCACATATAAAAATTGCGCTCGGAGGAAAGAGATTTTCGTCCAATGAAGAGGCAATCACCTTTGTGGACAATTATTTTGCAGAGAAAAACGCCAAGTACTTTTTGGATGGGTTACAGAAATGGGAGCATCGCTGGGAGATGTGTGTAGAGTTACAAGGTGATTATGTTGAAAAAAAAAAAAAAAAAATGTCTTGTATTTTTTGTTAGGTTGGAAAATTTTTCAGACCACCCTCATATGTATGTATGTATTATGTATGTATGTATGTATGTATGCATGTATGTATGTATGTATGTATGTATATATATATATAAGGTATTCTTCTGCAAAGATTAACTGTTCCGTTTTCATGTCTGGAAGTTTTGAACTTAAGGCAATTGTAATTTTTAAAAACATATGACATGTGTAGGTCATATGATGAAACAACTTGAATAATTTAAAAAAATTTTTATCTTTATATTTTGTTTCATTTAATATTTGTGTAATTACTTTTTTAAAAAATTTTTTACAACTCTAATTTTTTATTAATATAAGAATCAAAGGAAAAAATTAGTAAATAATTATTGATTCAAAATGTTTTGTCTCTCAGTTATAACCATGAGACTATTCAATGTGATCTGCAAATTCTCCAGTCTCACAAAGTTATCACCAGTTTTATTGCTGTTAAGAGCAAAGCACAAAACTATATCTCTTTTCATACAGTTTTATTTGTCATCACTGCTTCATTCTGTTCTCTTTTTCAAAGAGTGAAATAAATATGTGTAAAAAACTGGTGTTGGCCAATTTTCAGTCCACCATTGAAGGTAGAATCGATATTTAGGCACCAGATCAGACTGGGCTTTCTGTTCAGATGTGATCAAATAGATTCAGTGCTCATGAGGTGTGGGGTTGTTCACCCCATCACCCTCACCCCGCATGCTCATTTGGTGTGTCTGCTCAAGTGAATATGCCACCTAAAAAGAAGGCCATGGCTGGGCTGGCTAGGGGAAGTCAAGGAGGAGTTAATCAGCTAGGTGTTCAAACATGGAAGATAAATGCTTAGGACAGAAATGAGTGGAAATCTATAATTGAGAAGACCTTAGTTCTCAGAGGGCTATTGGGTCGAGTAATAATACAAGATTTTTTTTTATTTATACTTTTTCTTTCATATTTGAGCATAAAAAAAAAAAAATAAATAATTGAGCTTAAATTTCTCCAAGTAAAGTCTTTAAAGATATACTTAAAGAAAAAAGGTATCTCACAGAAGCAAGGAGAAATTATGGAAGGGATCATTCTGAACTGAGTGTCAGTGCAGACCATGATTCTGAGACAAGTGGAGTGACATTCTGACTTAACCAGGCAACCCTTTGAGGGAAAAAAAACTTGCAAAAGTAAAAGTAAAGGGATATTTTAATTGCTGTTTTTGTTTTATTTTTACTATCGGACCATTTAGCTCTTTTTGACTAAAGATTCATTTCTGTTTTTGATGTAATGAAATAAGAAGCATATATATATTTATTTGCCAAAAATATATATATACAAATATTAATTATTATAAAAGTAATATGATAAAATAATTATCATAAAAGTGAAAATATCTTTTTGTCTTTTATGTTTTCATTATACAATATTTGTATAACTATTCATTTAAACTGCTATTAGCAAAACTAACAACCTATGCATAGTTAGTTGTTAGAAGGGTTCCCCTTACTTTAAAAAGGGAGAGAGGACTTATAAACATATTTCTCAACTGCCTATGATAATAAGTTAGTAAACAAATAATTGACTTAAATCAGTTAAAAAAGATAAGCCATTGATTATATAAGGAATTTATGGCAAATAAGTATTATAAAAATAGTATATTGAGGATATAAAAATGGTAGACAGAAAACAAAAAAACTCTCTAATTAGGGTCAGAAAAACATAATCCTTACTATAAGTTAAAACAATGAGAAAATTTTTTTTTTCTGATTTATTTACAATATGAACATAAAATTGTTTACTACTCAAATGTGAAGTTTACGTAGTTTGTCATGTACACAAAATTTGCAGAGCATAAATAAAAAACTACATTATAACTACAGCTTAATAACGTATTAAACCAGAGACAAAACTAAAAAGCTAAATTAAAATAAAGAATGTATTAAATATCAATCAAACATAATCTGAGTAGTCAAGTTTAATAGAATGCTAAACAGGTATATACAACAATATCAATACCAATATACTTAAATCTTTACAAACCGGCTTCATACTGGGTTTAAGCAGAAGCTTCTAAAAGATTTCCTATTATAACACATCCCTTAAGGTTTGCTACAGCATAGCACTCTTAAGATACTTCCAGGTCCCACATGATGCTTGATGTACATCGTTACATCTAAAATTTTAAAAATAAATTAGATTATTAAAATAAAATAATCACTTATCTTAGGTAAATCAATTTTTGTTAGAATAATAAAAGACATTTTCATCTGAAACATCTAAATGAGTCTTTAAACAGAAGAGAAATTCATAAAAAAATGAGCTGTCAATTACATTCGAACTAATATAGGTTGACTATAGTTGTTTCAATAACACACGATAGAAATAGCAAGGTAATAATCTTTCATGATTATATAAAACAACATAAAGAGTTATTTAACTCAATTTATTAAAGTAATAAAACCAAATTTAAAATTACTTCAACTTACCAGAGCATATAGACATTCCAAAGTACAAATTTAAAACAATGATGATGGTGGTCCAACAAACTTGTCAAGGCATTAGTTAAACACATTTCAAACTAAACAGACAGTATAGGATGAATTCAACAGTATTGTTTGCAGGAAAGGTGAAGATTTACTAAAAAAACAAAACACTATATAAAACAACACACTAAAATAGTGAATGTTTACAAAGTCTAAAGCAATTACACTAATTTCTTTCATGCGATATTTTGAGTGAGACCCGGTCAAAATACATAAAATTCCACTAAAACTTCGATAGAACATTTGTTCGAGATGTAAACAATGATGTTTACGCTTTCAATAGAGAGCTTTACGGTATAATATTTAAAACAAGATAACATTACAAGAAAAATAAACACAAGATACAAAACAGAAAAATATACTAACTTTGTTTTTTTTAAAATAAAACTAGAGAACATCACTCACACACCCAACCTGACATATAAATAATAAAACCCTACACATGCCAGTTCTATAAAAAAAAATTACTCAGGTAATATAATAGTAAAATAACATAGAAATCAAGAAGAAAATAGTTTAATATTTAACTCTTTTCCGCTTTATAATAGAAAATTTTAATACCAAGGCATAGAAGTACTAACATAGAAACAGTTCGTAAACTCGAAGCTACGAGGAATAAATTTCAAATGCTGCTTCAGAATCCATTACATAACATCATTGTATATAAGGGATAGCTAAGCAGTTGACGAATACAAAACTGTATCAATCTTGGTCCAATTTAAATTCTATTTTTTTTTTTAATTAATGGCCAATATTATTTAGCTCTTGATTTATGGACCAGTACTTGTATTAATAAATAAATTTGGAAGAGCAGGTTTATTTGTGATTTTTTTTTGCAGAGACATAGCCATAGTATTCCTGATTTATTTTCTTTGAACTGATTAAATATATAGATCTTAACTAACATATTCTAGACTGTGATTAACTTCTAAAATCTTTTTCATACTTTTTTTTTATGGTATTCCAAAATCTTCACTTTGTCCAATGTCACCCTGCCGGATACTTAAGGCAAACACCAAAACTTCTAATTTTGCAATTAAAATAATTAAAACAATTCATTTGGGTAACTAAATAGAAATAATACTATATAAATTGAATGATTCGGTAAAGTCTCGTCTGGTATTATAATAGAGTAGTATCGTAGGGGCTACAATTACACAACCAAAACATTTAAACTCATTTCAGTGCTATATTTTTATTGGAATATGCTTGCGAAATAACACTGGGTCAGTTCACTCGAGTACAATACATTCTTGCAATTCATATGTTATCTTAAAATGGCTCGAATGAGTAAATTGCTATCTACTGGCTAACCATAGGCTAAAACACATAAGCTCATTTTATTTCGAACAAATAAAATAGCCTTATTTAAATAGCACAATGCCTATAAAATAACGCTGGGTTTATTCACTCGAGTACTATACATTCTTGTAATTCATAAACTAACTATAACTAAGAATTATCTTGAAATAGCTGAAATAAGTACATTGCGCTCTACTGGTTAACCGTCGGCAAATGCTTGATCAGTGCTCATTAGAGCACTACTGTCAGAGGAACACCAAAACCCTTAAAGCTGTAGAGTCATCAAGCACGATTAAATTATATTGCTTATTAATTTATTACGACGCACTAATTAATATATAATCATGCAAAATTTTAGATATTATTAATGTAACATTTGGTCAATAAAGTTTCAAAAAAGAAAAGTTCTATACCATCATAAATAAATGATAGTATTATACCCCACTCCACATCAATATCCGACTCGGATATATTAGGTATTAGTCTCCTTCAGAAACCTTAACAATGATCACTGATAACAGGTTGTTACAGAACACCTGTATTAATGAAGTATTTTTTGAGTCGTTACTTCAACATCCTTCCACCTTCATTTCCCTACAGTCACAAGTTTCGAGGACTAGTTCCCTTCATACTATTCATCTGTTCGGCCAGAAAACTGGGTCCCTCCGCAAGCTTAACCTTTTTTATGCTGTAACTACACGTTTTCCACTTACCGAAAATCCTAAATTTGTCCAAATCCTTGGAAAACAAAAGAACTAACAAACGTCTGTAAACACATGTTTATGTATTCTCGTGACTTCCTCTATTTTCTTTATAAAAATGAACAAAAAAAAAAAACATAGCCGTAATGAGAGATAACCCAAATGACGGCAAACTTGGTGGTTGATAATAAAAATTCATAAACACAGCTTAACCCATAAATTCAACTTTCCTTTTAGAATTTTTACCAGATTTTTGTTAATTTAAATACCAAAACATATGATGTCTTTAAAAACTTATATTTTTAATAAAAAATAAACCGCTAAAGCTAATTGACAAGATTTGAAACAAAAGATTTACACCGCATTGATAGAATTTTAAAATATACCAATCTTAAACTAGGGTTAATTATTAAATTCAAAGGTTGGGGAAATTTTTTAATTAATGAAAAGACGAAGAGAACAATTATTTACCTGTTGACAGTAAATCACAAACGTGTGAATGTTGTACAAGTACCCTTTGATTTGTTCTCAAAAATCGATTACCAACGAGTCGGCCACGAATTCATGCCTACATGGATCAGCTAATCCAAATAACCCATCTACAAGCTTGTGCCTGCGTAAAGTTTGGCAAAGGTTAGGGCCACCTATAACAATGTCTGGAGAATGGTTCCTTCCAATATTGTGGTAATGTTGATAGACTGGCACCCTTACGGGTAGATAGTAAGGGAATCACACCCCTACCAACCAAAGTAAAAAGTATAATGGAAATCCACCTGGGGTGGCAATATTATTAACGTCTTCAGCGAGAATAGTCGACGTTAGCAAAGAGAATGTTTAAAATGGGCTTGCCACTGTCGAAATTATTATCAACATTTTTATTCCTCTGATATATTTCTTTTAAATCAATTTTTACTTATAATTCATATAATGTTTCATTATTTTACATTTGCTTTAGTGGCAAACCCATTTGAAACCTCTCGCCATATGATCAATTAATAATGAAGAACTAGGTGTTTTTTTGGTTGTCTAAAAAAAAACTGAATATTTCTGTTTATAATAATTCTGAATGTATTGTTTTATGTTCAAGTGTATACATTGTTGTTTTGACTAATAAAGAGCGTATTTAAAGATTCACCTTTATCATTACAACAGGAACACGCTGTAAACACCTATCAGAAAACATCTGCAAGCTATGAATATTTCTGGGAATGATCAATTTTTATTATAGGCAGACTTATAATTCTCTTGACTGCTATAGCAGCGGTCAATTTGCATATGGGCGGGTTTAATTTTATTTCGGGGCAGACCTACGGAATAAACCACGGCCTACCCCCTCTGGCTAGAATATATTGGTAACCATTTGTATAGTCCATCTTTCCAATCCAAAGTTGGAAAACATAAGGACGATACACGGAATTACAATAATAAACTACTCTTACCAGAAAAGCAAGGAACATTTGAGTGAAGTAAATTCGCCCATCCTCCAACCGCTGGAGAGTTTGCTCTAGCATTTGGTGCATCGGATACAAGAATCGACTCAGCTCTGCAAAAGAAGTTTTTAACCCTTTATTTTCCACTTATTAAAACTGAAGCTCTAATCAAAACTTTCTCCTTCTGGGAAGGTTTTGATATGGAGATGACCGTTTTTTTTTTTTTTTTAGTTTGTTGATAAAAGAAAACGTATGGGTGAGGTTTTTTAACTAGGTTTTAAATTACTTGTTCTTATGAGAGCCAATGAATTTATTGCAAGTTTAATTGGGTTAAGTATATTATTTATAACTTCTAACATCTCTTTGTAGTTCGTTTGTTTTCTAACTCAGTCAATGATGAAAGCAATTCTATACCCGACCGCCTTTTTGAATTCAGATTGGTCAGGTGGTTTAGTCACATTCGTCTACTTTTTGAAACGTTGCTTTTGGAAAATCTACGGTTGCTAGCTCAGCGATTAGCTCTTATGCCCAATATTTTTTATAAAAAATAGAAGGATAATATTTTCATCTCCCACCTAAATTGAAGTGAAAGAAAAATTAATATAACGAGTCTCTACTTTCCAGTTAGTTTTTTCTTAATGTCATAGGGATGTGTTTCCTAATTAAATCGGTTCATGGAAAAAAAAAGTAGTAACAGCTTCTGCTAATTCCTTTAGATCCTCATTAATCATGTGATTTTTGTTTATGTAACATGTTCAAAATATATCTGTATTTGACATCGGATATTATGTTCATTGTTGAGAGATAGGGACTGTCATAATAGATAGAATAATATTGAAAAAATGAGAATGTTTCTAGTATTTTTAAGCATGGCGAGTTTTTGTTAGAGTTTCAAATTGTGCTCTATCGTTTATATACTCTATTCTGCTTTATCACTCCTTAGTCGTTTAGCTACTCTCCAGAATAAGTCTTTTTTTTTTTTTTTTTAATCGAAATTAGGAAAACTACAACATTACCTGGTTATGAATATTATCAAGGAGCTTCCCCTGAAGGCAACAAAAATATAAACAATTTAATCGGTCGACTTTAATTTTCCAAAAAATGTAATGGAATGTGATATAGGAACCAAATTTAGATATAGCAACAGTGGTTCTAGAATAAGAATTTGCTGGGCCATCAACGAGTAACGTGAAACATCGTACTCCAGTCAACAATATGCTCCAACAACCCACATCAACCCCAGAAGACAGCCTATTAAATATTCAAAAGTGACTCGCCGATCTCAGGTGCCCCAAGCCTACCATCCCTACCCAAATTTCTCCACAAATCAATCCTAAACTTCCTCCTCTATCCCAAACTTCCTCTTCGGTCAATCTTTTACCCGAACCTCAAGTAGCCGAGGATCCAATTCAACGACCCCAAAGGAGAGTTCAGTCCCTACTTAGACCGACACACACTCATTTCCAAGATTATACCTTCTATTCCCAAAACAGCCAAAATACACCTGAAATTGCATCTATCCTTTCCTCCTTCCTTTGTGATCTTCAAGACACAATCAAGCCTCTTATTTCACTCCTAACCAGACTCCTTACAGAAATCCCGTTCAATTTACCTAGGTGAACAATAGCACCTTAAATATACTTTTATGGAATGCAATTGGACTACATAACCACCGAGACGAACTTGACATATTCCTCCATGAACATTTCGTCGACATGCACTGCTGACTGAAACACATTTCACAAAACATTCTTACTTCTACATACGCGACTACATTACATATAGAACAGATCACC
Source organism: Halyomorpha halys (assembly GCF_000696795.3). NCBI lineage: Eukaryota > Metazoa > Arthropoda > Insecta > Hemiptera > Pentatomidae > Halyomorpha > Halyomorpha halys. The sequence goes on along the minus strand of NW_027113124.1, from coordinate 656,914 downwards.
CTGACAACACATCCCACGCAGGTTCTTGTATCCTTATTCATAAATCTTTACCTCACTCCCTTATTCCTTCCACTCCGTCTGATACTATTCAATCAACAACCGTCAGCTTATCCTCTTGCCTGTTTAACATAACACTTTCACCTGTATACTGTTCTCCAGGTAATTCCCTTTCCTATAGCCATCTTGACTCCTTATTCCGGTCTTTTGGTCCGCGATTTATTGCGGTAGGAGATTACAACCCCAAACATCAAAGGTGGGGAAACAGGACGTCCAATACTCGTGGTAGGACTTTCTGGAGTCACAACATCCAACCTAAATACTACGGAAAAATCATTATGGACAACTAATAAAAAGCTACTACAAATATGACTTGGACACGATCAGATGAAGAAAAAACTCAATTGTTCGGCGAACACCTCTTCAAAACTTTTAACGCCCATCCTGATATCCTTAATCTAACCCATCTTGAAAATGTTGAAGCAGAAATTACAATTCCTCTCCAAATGACCCTTCCTCCTAAAGCCTTTCATCTCTCAGAAATAATAAACATCATCCACCAATTACCTTCTAAAAAAGCTCCTGGCCACGATCTTATCACACCACATATTCTGAAACATCTCTCTCGTAAATCCATCTTATTCCTTACCTATATCTATAATACAACCCTCCGATCCACCTATTTCCCCGACTCTTGGAAAATGTCTATAAAAAATTGTTTTCCCAAACCCTCCAAGCCACTTGAATAACTATCTTCCTACCGTCCTATTTCACTACTGCCCATTATGGGCAAAATTCTAGAAAAAGCTCTTATAAAAACGCCTCTATCCAATCCTTGACTCATATCATGTTATTCCTGACCACCTGTTTGGATTTAGAACATCCCATTCTACCATACAACAGTGTCGTCGAGAGGTTGATATCATGTCTTCCACATTGGAGCGCGTAATGTACTCTACGGGAGTCTTCCTCGATGTTGAACAAGCCTTTGATCGAGTCTGGGATCCAGGTCTGCTCTATAAACTTCGTCAATTCCTCCCCTCTAAATGTTTCCTTTTAATCCACTTCTACCTCTCTGATAGAACCTTTAAAGTAAATCATAACCTAGTCTACACATCTCTCTTTTCTTAGTCCGCCAGTGTTCCTCAAGGTAGTATCTTAGGTCCCATTCTTTATACGGTTTAGATATCCCAACCCACCCTAACACAGTCCTAACAACATACGCTGATGACACATGTATACTGTCTGTAAACAACGACCCTACTAATGCATTACAAACACTACAGACACACATAACATCCATTGACTAATGATGTCAAAACTGGAGAAGCAAAATGAATCCTGATAAATCCCACCAGATCACCTTTATCCTCCGTCGTAAACCTCTACCCTCCTGTCCTACAGTATCCTTTCTAAATTCTCCACTAACGCCTGTTGAACAGATTCGATACTTAGGACTCCATCTTGACAAGTTACTTACTTGGAATCCTGATAGAAGACTGAAACGACAGGAAACTGACCGTAGATTTCGATAGCTACAACACCTACTTCACAAATGCATCATACTCTATGATAATTAGACCAATTTCGACATATGGAATTGAGCTCTGGGGCTCTACCAAACAATAAAATTCCTCCCGCATCCAATCCTTACAATCCAAAATCCTTGATGCTTCTTATTACGTTACAAATAAACTCATCTACAAAAACCTTAACATCCCATTCGTTGCAGATTTGGCCGAAAACAGATATGCGTCTTTTCATTCCAAACTCCTTACCCATCCTAACCCATTAGATCTTAATCTCTCATCCTTAACAATCGCTGATAATTCTCCGAGGCGTCTGAAAAGAAGATGGTCACGGGACCATCTAATTTAAATTAATGCTTGAAGTACTATCAATGGGTGGTTCCTTCCCAAGATTTTCAAGTGTAAATGAAAGATATTACATATTTACTTATTGTATTTATTATTTTATACAGTTGTAAATTACATTAAATAAATAAATAAAAAAAGATATAGCAACTAAACATGTTTTTGGCAATAAGATTCCAATAGTCCTGCAAATTTCAGAAACAAATGCCTAAGATATGTTTGTAGAATTTTAGAAATACTAATTTCGGATTCAGTATCTCGCATAATATTAGAAAACTAAGTTTCAGTGGCCCCACTTTTCGCCGGCAACGAGCACGTCCTGTGACCAACCAATCATACTTAGTTTTTACTTTTTTTTTTTTTTAGTTTTTTTACTTAGTCTCCTACTTTCTTTTTCCTCAAAAGCTGGTAAAGATTTCGATTACTACAGGATCATCTTACTGGCAAAAATTTATCGTTCCTTTTCCAGCTGAGGTACCCAGAGGCTAAGTTTTTTTTTTTTTTTGACTTCCAGAATCGTAATAGAAAATCTCTCAAACGACAAGAGCATCAATTAATTCTCAAATTTTATGGTAATCTTCTTGTCTTTTGTTTATTTAATAACAACGGAATATATTGTTATATTCATAAATATATTTTTTGAATTAATGAAGATTCAAATAGAGTTTTCTGATCCACTAAAAGCTACTGTCTAACATACAGTTACTCTCGATAGACAAACTAAGGTTCAATAACCCATCCGAAATGGTTTCCCTCTTGGGGGACTGTATCACACAGAGACTATTAAATCACACTATTCTTCCAACTTTTTTTGGAAAAATTTGTATTATTCCATTCTGTCTTCTATGGGCCTCTCTTATTTCCTTTTAGATGGTGAAGCGAATCACTTGCTATTCTTTGTACAATCTTAAGGAATACCTTACAAAACGTGGTTTCCATCCTACGGGGATTAAAGGTGAATACCCTTAAAGCTCCTATCCAGCTAACCTAACCATTGTTAGGCCTTCAGGTGTCAGGTGACTAACTATAGGCCTCGCATTGAATTTTAGCTGCACCTCTTTCCTTCTGAGGTACTTTAACTAAATATCTACTATAGAGCTAATGAACCAGACGTTTTGTGCCTAAAATCTTCATAACAATCAACTATCTAATATAATGTATAAAAATAAAAAAAAAAGAATATTTTATCAAATTTTTATAAATAAATGTAAATATTTTTAACCTATACCATTTTTTCAAGAGCTAATTCTCTTCCCTGAAGGATTAAATAAGCTTATTTTCAAACATTTGACCTGGAAAATAAAACCTCACTTCGTAAGTTGGAGTCGAACAAGAAATACAATATTTTCATCTGTAATATTAAAACTCTCGAAAAAATTGAGATTAAAACAACAGATGAAAGTGTTAAAACTGAATGTGAAAGTGTTCTTGACCATCAAAAACGCGGCTTTGATTTGAAAAATTTAGTTGTCAAAAACCATTTTTAAAACAGAAGAACTTAAGGCAAACATCATTGGATAATGTAAACGTTGTGCTGCAATATGTTAAATGAAATGCTGCGTCAAGTACACGCATACTTAATGGAGAATGTAGAGTGTTGAATTTTAAGGATAACGTTAATTGCTATTTTTATGCCATCAGGAAAGTGAAATAGAGCACTCATTATACTGTTTCCACACGAACTTACACCCCAGTAATCCGCTTAGAGGATAGAAATTATTTAATTCTGCTACAACCACCATATAGTGGAGTCCTGGCGCTATCAAATTATCACTTATTTTGTTTGATGGCTCACTTTCTTCAAGAAAAAAATGTGACAGTTTTGCCGAGGTTGTAACTGCGGTGCAAGAATGTTTCGACACTAGTCCTCCTTAGGACTACTTAGTACGTATCTACTAAGGTACTCCTGGTACTTAGTATGTATCTTTCTGTTGAATTAAAACGTGTAAGTTACGTATATATACTCTTTGGTTAACATTTTTAGACGTTACAAGTCGATCACGAATTTATTAAACCCAAATTCAAATGTTCAAGTTGTGTCAGGAAAGTTAGAAGTATGTCTAATTCCAAATTCATTCATTATTTCCTTAAATTTTATTTGGTTTTCACCCTATATTCAATCGACTATGTCTCCGAGTTTTTTTAAAAGCTAAACTGACAACTAATTTAAAGCTTTCGTTTATTTTTACCCCTTCTTTCTTCTCTTCACTATTAAAATAATCATTTGTTTTCTTTTTTAATTTTGGTATAATTAATTTGAGTTTAAACCTATTTGTAATATTTCAATTTTGTTCAATACATCAACTAGTACTCTGTTATCTTGAGAAATTTTAATGTGTTCTTATTTAGAGAATTTAATTAATTTAATTATTTGTTTTTGTTGGGACTGGAGTAAGATGAAGGTCCAGGTTTAAATTAACATCCTAACTGATTCTGCATGCTGTCATGAGTTTGAATCATCTTAATTGGTTTTTCATGTACACATGTTAAAAATAATTTTCCTATTTTTTTTATCCTGGTTTCTTGATCATACAAATAGATTTATTGATAATTTTTCTGCAGGTAATGATATTCATATTGGTTTTGTCAAAAGAGCTGTTACTGCCCTCTTCATGAAGTCTGGCATATATATAATCTTTCATTGTATCAAAAGAATATATATATACATACATACTAAATTAGACTAAAACAGGGTATAAATTATTTATTTCAAACTGTGAATTGATTGTTAAAACTCTGGTTTCACTTTTCCAACTTGGAGGGAGGGCAATGGATCACTGTGCCTAATTCTACATGGAATTCAAAAAGTAGCTGAGTTAATAAAACAGCTTTTAGCACTCTTCACACCAACTAATAATATTACTCTTCATAACAAATTCAATTGTTTCAAAATCATGTCCTTTAGGTTGTGTCTCATTTATAATTATATTCAAAATGTTGGGCTTGATACAAGAGTAGGTTGTTAAAATAATTGAAGTAATCAAGGAGACGCTGTATTTTTTCGACGTTAACCACTCTTTTACAAATCCCTTACAATAATTACTCAGATCTTAAAGGAATGTAAAGGTATAGTGAGAACCCATATTTATCTGTTTATGATTGAGGGTAAATACTTCCATGCATACCCGATATGGTAATCAACATATAGTTAACATTGATATCTCAATGTAGTTTTCTTTTAACTTTGTATACTATTATAAGGATATGATGTTTATAGGGGACTTGGTAAGGCATGAGCCTCTTTGATTTTTACTCTGATACTCCTATAGAGGATATAGATATATACGAAGGCATTTTTTGTAGTTAGCCCTACAGGGAGTCTATAAAGTTAGTCATCTCTAGCTTCCTCTTTAGAATATTTACAAAGAAGAAATCAGGAGGAAAGTGGATCATAGTGAAACGGAACCCTGCCCCAATCCCAGTAGTAGATCTCTATCATTTTCTTCTGTTTTCAAATATATTTAAAAATTAACTACCAATAACATTTTTGTTTTGTTTTTAGTCATTGCCATCATATAGTTGCATTGAATCACAGGATATCACAGATAGGTATGGCAAGTAAATCGCTGACCACCTGAGAGCTATCTCAGAAATGGAAAAAGTAATAATTTACAGTTGAAAAAATAAGATCTATAAAGATTTTAGTTTCTAAAGAGCAGCTCAAAAAATTTGTTTATCTTTATTTTAATGAACCCACATTTGCAACAAGGAACCAACCAACATTTTTGTGAAATTGTGTTTTTTAAGTTGTATTCATAACTCTTCAAGAATTTTTATTTTGAAAAAACCTGAGGCACAGCATTCCTCCCTATCACTGTTAGATATCAATAGAGCTTTGGCTTTTTTGCAAGTATTTCATAGAGCCTATAAAATACATTAAAAAAGCAATATTGTTTGATTCTTTATTTTATATGTGGGTTCAATTTCTTTTTAATTTAAACATTTATTTGTTGCCCAAATATCATAGTGATTTTTATGCTAAGTCATGTCGTATGTTGAATAAAAAAACATCAGTATAATACCTTTCAAATTTTTCTCCTTTCCTTATTTTGTTTTTGTTAATCAAAAATATCTTAATGGTAGGTAATAAAAACCTCTTGCTCAATTTCAGTAAATTTTACAAAACAAAAATTGTATAAAGTGAGTTTTTAGTTTCTACAGTTTTTATTACATAGTACAAGCTTATTCATTAACAAATAGATTAGAAATATTTACATACTTTCAAATTTCTCTTGAATTTTGAGTTGTATTATTTTCATGAGCTGTTGGAATTATAAGATTTTCATTGGCTACCAACTATATGTATTTAGTCAATGTTTATAAAATACCATTATTCTTACTCATGAAGTCATGTGGAAGAAACCCCTACAAATTACTTAATATGACAGTCAATGGTGTTACCTTATAAACACATTTTTGTATTACATTGTAATGAGTAGTTTTTATTTTTTCTTTATTTTTAGGTGAGTTTTTCAAACATAAATTTAATTAATCCTTTGATGCTTATAGGAAAAGAAGATTAATATTGAGAAAGAAGGTATATATATTTATTTATTTTTTTATTTACAGATAGTTAAAATATTATAGTATTTATTGACAAAAAATCCTATGATTTACAATAAACTGGTTAAAAAATTCTTCTAATTTTTCCATAAAAATTTTACTCCAAATTATTGAGAAACACTAAACATACAGGTCAGTTGATATGTCTTTAAATTAGTATCGAGCTGTACTTAGGTACCTGTTTCCAAATAATGTCTTGCTTTTTTCTTCAGAATATCGTGAAGGAAAATAAATTGACTTAAAAGATAGATCCTAAAAATTGAAAACAAGAATTATACAGCATACTTCCAATTGCAAAAATGTCATAAATATCACTTTAATTGCACTTGTTTTGAACTACAGCACAAGTGTAATTTTTATTAATATGAAATATTAAGTTTTAGGCAATAACCAAGAAATCATTAGAAGCTATACACATTACTAAAACTCGTAAAATATTACTGATTTTATTAAAAATCACTCACTATAAAAAAAGTACAACCTATCCTTGTATGAACACTTCAAGAATTGGGTACTTTCAGAGAACTTTGTATAGTTGTGCATTGTCATACATTGCTTTTCTTCTATGTTGGAGGAGTGAAACATGGGTTTTACCAATTGGTTGATACACTTATCTTAAAAGATGTTTAGACCATTTTCAATTTAAAAATATTTAATCAATCAAGACAATGTATTTTTATTCTAAATTTGTTGATCTTGAGGGAATTGTAATTTTTTTTTTTTTATTTATAAAAATTGTATGTTGAAACAAATAAATATTTATGTGTGAAAATGTATTCATTTGACATATTTCTTGTTTCGAGTAGAATAGTATCTGATTAAAAATCTTGTATTTATCATTTGTGGTACTGAATAAAGTTATAGTGATCATATAAATCTAACTTGATTGTGATAAATATGAGCACTATACATTTTAACAACATAATTGTAAACAACACTTAAATCTTACACCTCTCTCCTCTCTACTCTTATCTCACTGCTTTTTTTGTGAGTATTGGTGAACATTATAAAATAATAATGGTTATTTAAAAATTGAGTTTAATTGTTTTTATATATGTATATATAGTTGACCGTAAAAATTGATATATAGGAAGATGGTCAGGGTCGCGGTCAAAAGAGAAACAAAAATAGTTTACAACTATTTTTGTTTCTCTTTTGACCGCAACCCTGACCATCTTCCTATATATTAATTGTTTTTATATTATATATATATAAGATTTAATCTTTATATTTTTTACTTAAACAAAAAATGTCAGATTAAATATGAAAGTAAGATTAGCCACTTGAAGAGCTTGTATAATCTTTTCAAAAATAAAATGATTCTCATTATTTAAATTTAAACTAATGAGGCCAAATGAAGTTGTGCTAAATCCTACTGAAAACAATATCCTTTGTATTTATGTAAATATTTAAAGTTTAAATCGTATTAAGTTATTGTTGTTTTACAATGGAAATATAAATTGAACTGTAATAATGAAGTCACATATTCAAAAACAATTTTTTGACAATTATCATCAATGTTTACAATTAAATCAATGTATTGTAGGACTCAGATAACTTTAAATAATTATTGTTTGAATTAACTCAATTAAATAAATAATTTGAACAAAGAATTTTAATTACATTATTAGTAACATCTACAAGAGAGGGAAAAAGGATAAGCAACTCTCCAAAGGTCCTCTGAGACCAAGTCTGTCAGCCATTCAGTCCAGTCTTATGGCATAAGCTGAGATATGAGGGAGTTGTTATTTAATAGAAGTATATTTTTAGTATATGACATTTTTCCTTAAAACCACTCTCCTGTTTGTATTCTATTTATTTTATTTTATTTTTATGTTGGCAGGTAGAAATTTTCTAAGAGAAATAGCCACATCTTACTCAGCTGTGACTCCCTAAAAAGCCATCTTCCTTTTATTTCTACCCCATACAGCAACCATTAAATACATAGGTACATGTATTTTGTTTATGGAATATATAAAATTAAATAGGGGCATTTAGAGTATTGAAATTGAATAAACTGTATATTTATCTTGTTGTCTAGAGGTAAAAGATTTTATGATTTTTAGTTGGTGATCAGCATTATCAAATTAGTGAAATGTAATCTTCTTGAGGGCAGTAGCCATTAAATGATAGAATCTCAGAGAGATGCAGAATAGTTGTAGGCATTATTCAAAGAACACACAAAAGATGGGCCAATATTTTCTCTGTCGACTGTTTTGTATTGTTACTTTGTTAATTTATTAATTGGCGTTAAAGTCCTAGAAGAATGTGGACCTTTCTTATGATCTTCCTCCACTCTTTCCTATCCTGGGCAACAAAGGACATCTTCTAATACCCATCGTTTTCAAAATTTCCTCCACTTTGTTCAGCCACCTCAGGCATGGTCTTCCATGACCACATCTTCTGTGATACTTGTCCTAATGACAATCAGCCATCAGCCTCTGCAATATCACACATATTAATAAATATCTGATTTTCAATTGTAGGTCTAGGCTGTCAAAATATTGAACTTCTTGATAAAAGTTTGCAATGCATACAATAACATACAAGATTCAACAAGTTCAGAGCATCTTTAGGAACGGCATCATCCCAGCTCAGTTTTGGTCTGCCTCTACCCCTGGAACAGTTCTGCTTCTGCTGTTGTACCTTGTTGGGAATCTGGTCATCGGTCATTCTGGTGACATTGCTGGCCCACCTCAGTCTTTCCATCTTGATGATTCACACTACTTTGGTTTCCCCAAAGAGCTCATCCATTCCATTGTTGTACTGCCTTCTCCACTAGTCTCCTTGTCTAATGAAGCAAAAAATCCTCTGTAATGTTTTCTTTTTGAAAATGAGCATTTATTTTCTTCCTTGGCTATTAAAATCTAAGTTTTGGATCTGTTTGTAAGGAGCAGTCTAATAAGGGTTTTGCAAATCAAGTCCTTCATTTGTCTAGAGATAAGAGCTTACTGAGATGCTTCCTCAAGCCAAAATAGCATATTTTGGCTATCAGGCTTGTTTCTGTTCCAATCTTATTTTTAGAGCAGGGTTAACTGTTCAACCCTGAAGAGATATTTTCAAATTTTACTATATATTTTTGTGAAAGTAATAATGTTTTTTTAAATTGTTTTTCTAGTCAATGGCTGGCAGAGGAAGAGGAAAATTTCCTTCTAATAGTAATCAACAAAAAAATATAACCATACAAAAATGTGTGGTGGAAGACCCTGTCAATATCTATCTTAAAATGTCTAAGAAATTCCCAATTTCTCCTAATTCTGAATCTATTCGGTGAGTAATAAGGTTACCAGTTTATTTATTGTTAAATTATTAGATCTCCCATTATACTTATTTTTATATGAGCTCAATTATATTCGTATGATTTGGACTGGATATACAAGCATTTAATACAAAAAAAATATGGAACATTTATTCAAAAAGAATTAATTAATTGTTATGCATAGAAGAACATGTTCCACTCACTCTCTGATTTAGTGATCATTGTATCTTAAAAATGAAATGCCTAAAAAGCTGACATTTCTAATGTGGTGGTGCTCTTTGTGCTATTCATACTTGAATTGATAAAAAAAAATTATACAATAGTTCAAAACAAATTTTCTCTAATTTTTTCTGTGTGTTGTGATCCACAAATAAAATGACGACAAACTTTTAGATATTTTTTTCACCCTTTTTTGAGATAAGAAAAATTGGTTAGGTTCCCAGACAGACTCATAGTATTCGCCTATGTGTAGAGGGCAAGGAAAAATTGTTCGCCATTCTATCAGTGTAAAGATCTCTATAGATAGATAGGGTTAATTCATTGGAGCCTAATGCAATTTTCCTATCTGAGACCTGTTATTCGAATTAAATCAAGGATACAAAAAAATTGTACTTAACGTGAATATAAAATGAGATAAAAAAAGAAATAATTGTTCAGAAAATAACAAAACAAATGATTTTAATGTTCTTAAGCTCTTAAGGTTTTTAGAATTTAGTTCCTTTCAATTCAACAAGATGTAAAATGTTTACTAGAAATAATTATAATGAAATTAGAAAACTACTATGAAATTTAATTGATAATCAAAGAATTAAATTTTAAATTCAAGAAGACTTTTTAAACAAGTTATAAGGAGAATAGATAAAATTTTTCATTAACATAAACCATCAAATTTTAAAATATATAAGTAGAATCACAGCGATACAGATTCGAATTCCAGAAATATTGGCTGACTTCATATACTTCTTGTATGGGCACTGCATTTAGGATCATTTCTATACACTGTTTGCCAATCTTACAAACTTCCCAGGGATGCCCAATGACAGTTTCTGTCTACTTAATCATTGGCAGCTTGTATGTATATGTACACATATCTTGTGGGTCTTTTGGTTGAGTCAATAATAAATAACTATATTTTGGCGACCTTTTGAGATTATATTCATGCCCTTCTGTGAAAAACAGTTTTTTTGAAAAAGATTTGCTTAACTAATTAAGCAACTAAAATATACAGAATAAAGCTTTAAATTGGTAACTGATGTATTCCATATAGAAAAACTAATAACTGTCTACTATAACGAACTCGCTGATGTTTTGGAATAATACTAAGTAAGAGTAAATGGAGAGAGTTAAGTATTATTTTTCCCCAGACCCTAACTCCTTTTCCGGAGATATTGTGTTTATTTCTGTTTTGCATTCTCTATATTTAATATTTGTGTCGTTAGTTTTATTTTATGTGTGTATGAAATTTTAGTAACATGAATTTAAGTTTTATTTATCTTTTTTTTTAATATTGTGTATATGTGTATATAGTTGACCGTAAAAATTGATATATAAGAAGATGGTTAGGGTTGCGGTCAAAAGTGAAATAAAAATAGTTTACAACTATTTATTTTCCGACGTTTCGCCCCACTTTGCAGGGCTTCATCAGGGCTAACAAAACTATTACTGGTACAGGGCTAACTGTAAACTATTTCTATTTCTCTTTTGACCGCAACCCTGACCATCTTCTTATATATATATTTTTTTTAATAGTCCGATTCTAGTATGTTTCTATAGTGATCATTTCTTTCAGATTTTGTTTACAATTATTTTTCTTGCAGTGCCTAATATTAGGTGTATCAAATTTGAATCTATGTCTTGTTTGCCTGAAATGAGTGGCGACAGCAGTTTTGTCAGGTTTGTTGGGCTTTTTTGTTATAGAGGTAAAACTATATTAGTGTGGAGATACTGTTCCAAGGTCCCCAAATAGGATTTCATGCAGTTATTTTTACAGGGAATTTCACACACTATATTAGATTGTAGCTCTATTTTGTCTTTATCTGTAGTGTTACTGTGTTATCTGGATAAAGTGGCTTTTATTTTGTATATAATGGTGTAATCATTTTTGTTTTGGATATTCTTTCGTAAAGTGTTGGTATGTTGGGGATCGTGTAGTATCTTTTACTATTGGTGTCTTGAGGTTTTCATTGTAGCACTGTTTGTTTTATTAGTTGGCGAACAGGTCTATATGGGTGCCCATTTATTAACAAAAGATCCACTAATTTATTTTCCACTGCTTTTAGGTGGATAGGGGATGTTAATTGTCTCTGCTAGTTTAATAATTTTTTGCTATTACTAAATTTTATTAAACTAATTGTTTATCTTTTGAGACAGTGGCTTTTATTATGAATGTATCTTCCAGAGTGGATGTGTTTTTACCACCAATTTGTTTCTATTTCTCCATTCAGGTTATCAGTTATTCTTTGTGGAATACAGCAGTACAGGATGTGTTTTTGCCACTGTTCTGGTTTCTTAGAAAAACTTATTCTAATGTTCAAATATTCAAAATATTTAAATTTACAAATCAAAAACTAAAAACACTTATTCCACTTACAAATGATTAAATAAATGTTATTCATCAACACAATACACTAACATGCTATTTAAAAGTCTAATAATCCTATATTCTGCGTGCTTGCAAAAAAAAACTTAGCAAAACATAAACTGAGGCTTAGGTTACTTACATCATCTGAACCTTATCACTTTTTATAAATGAATTCTATGTAGTTATTTAAAAACTATATTATATTTAAAATTTATTTCAGAGCCTGGATGAAAGATGTGCTAAATGAGGTTACAATGAATCCTGAGGCAGCGATTGAGATAGCAAAATATTTACATTTATTTACTAATATTACAAGAGAAGATCCTTCAGCTGGTGCCCAAATTAAAAGAAGTTTTCTTGAAGAATTAGAGTTGTCATATAATGGTAAACTTATAATTTATTATATTTATATTTCTTATTCCTAAATTTTAAGTCACATTTGTATCTCATATATTTTGTTAAGTTATGGAATCTGGAACACTATACCAATTATAAGTTTTTTTTTATCTATATATCAACAACATTCTTTCCAATCTCTTGACAAAATTTTCAAAATTTATTTTAATTTTTCTTATTCATCATTATAGTATTTTTAATTTCCATAAGACAGTAAGTATTCTTAGTCTTAACACTTCTTACCTCTGAAATTTTTTCTTAACCTTATGATACTTTTATTTATAAATTGGAGAATGATTTCTTCTTCTCAAATCCTTCAATTTTGTGCTTCATTCCTCCAAAAATAGTTTCAGAATAGGATAATAAAAATTAATTCCAACAAATCCTAGTTGATGTTTGTTTGTTCTTGTTTACAGGCATGAAACCGTTTGGCCATTAATCTCTAAATCCCAGCTGATTTCCCCCACCCTTAAATCTAAAATATTTTGCTCTTCCATAATACAATGATAGGCAACATGAATGCTTTACTTCGTTATTTAGTCTAAAATTAAATAACTAATCTTAATATAAAATGAACAGAAATGGGGAGTGATATTTAAAAGTTTTTAAAAAAAAGACTTTTTTGAAGAATAATTTATTTATTATGATGGAAAGCCATTTATGAAAAATAACGTAATATCGATGTTGTGATATTAAACGCTTAAACTTAAAACCTTGAAAAGTTGGAAAGAGCTGCTCTTGATGAATATGAAAGCATCAATTAGGATTTGATACAAAGTTTTTCCAAGAAATGCTAAGGGGTTTAACACAGTTTGTTCATGTTTGAGGTGGAAATACTGGGTATAATGCAAAAAAATTATTTTTTTTTTCTTGTTTTTTAAAAGTGGATAATAGAAATTATATGTTTAGATGACTAAACCTATTTTTGGTATACAATGTTTTAATAAAACTAAGTTCATTAAAAGTTTGAAGTTTATCCATTAGTTTATTTAATTTAAATTAAAGTATAGTGTACAGAATGTACGTACAGAGGTACGTAGGCATGTCTATGATATGCCCGATGCTTCCGTGGATTCAACAGATGATCTACTCAACCTCCGGTTGCTTCTCCATATCGGTTGGACATTGATTTCCACTGGTTCACCCCTGCCCACATCTCTTCTTCAGTACATGTATGGGCACAGTTTGGCTCAAACCAAAAATTACTCTGGTATCTAAAGCTCCTGGGTTTTGGCACCACTTAAGTATCGGCAAAAGTAAAACTTAAAAAAAAGAGAAAAAGGAATAAGATCTGACTCGCTTGGACTGCTATAAAACACAGGCTTTATTGGGTTCGGTAGGAAAAGGGGTAACCAACTAATAAGCCAAATTGAAGCCAAGTCTATCAAAAATCTACTTGATAGTGAAGATGTAGAGGCATCAAAAGTAGCGGTTGTCTGCAGGGTGAAGATGCGGTCAAAAAAACCCCTTGGAGAGTTATCAAGGAAAGATTAAAGAAGGTGTTCGGAGGAGTACGGGAAACATGCCCAACCTTGGAGAAGGAGAGAACACGGAGAGAGTAGAAGAGAGAGAGCTAGCAACCAAGAAAACAGCAGAAGCCTAGCTAAACCCAGAAACAATAGTCGGCGGGAGGACCGCAAGTGTCACAGTTGTGGAAAGATTGGGCGTTGGGGAAGAGGATAGGGAGGAATCTTCGTTTAACGAGAGCTCGGAGGAAGGAAGACCAGTAGATATGGAGGAACTGGAGGACATAATAAACGACAGGAGGCGGCAGATTGTACGGAAGATGAGGTATGGATGAGAGCAACTGGATTGCTCAAAGTTAAGTGCAGCCAGTATGGGAGAATCAATATCATAACGATGCTACCTGGTTGCGAACAAATGATATTGCTTCTCCCATACTTGCTGCACTTAACTTTGAGCAATCCAGTGGTCCTCATCTTCCGTACAATCTGCCGCCTCTTGTCGTTTATTATGTCCTCCAGTTCCTCCATATCTACTGGTCTTTCTTCCTCCGAGCTCTCGTTAAACGAAGATTCCTCCCTATCCTCTTCCTCCACCACATTCTGTTCTTCTTCCTCTCTCGGTGTCTTTTCCCGCAGAAATTGTCTAGATGGTTCTTCGGCCTCCTCTTCTATTGTATTTACAGTAATTGCTCAAGAGATCATTTTCTTTTCCTGGTTTATATATTATTTCCATGTTATATTGTGCTAGGATCTCCTTCCAATGTGTAATCCTAGCCGAAGATTTCTTCAACTTCCCCACCCATTGAAGAGGCCTGTTGTCAGTGTGTACCCTAAACCTTCTGCCAAACACATAAGGTCTAAATTGGTCAACAGCCTATACTATTCCCAAGAGCTTACGTTCCAACGTATTGTATCTGGTCTCCGTCTCTGTTAGGCGCCTACTGGCATATGCCACATCATAGATGTGCCGAGAAGTCTTGCAAAATCTGTGTGATGGAGATAGGACACCCACGATTCAGAAATGTCAATGTAAATTGATCACTGGTAAATTGGTGGGCCTTGTGACGTAAAGGGGGAGGTGGAGATAGGGTTGGACCAGTGGGGATTTAGTAGGGAGAACTTGCCAGTACATATTGTAGGTAGTATTCCGAGGGAATACAAAGTGATTGTGGGGTGTGACCTGTTAGGGAAGGTGGGTTCTTGGGTTAATAATATTAAGGGAAAATGGAAAATTCACCCAAAGGATTAACTACATAACTAGTGTTATGTCTATCAAGAAGTATGATCCTATCTGATGTGTAACTGTACCATTATGTTTTAAATTTCAATCCCACCAACTCTTTATAAAATCCTCAATATTTCATATTACTATGTGATAAATATAATTATTCTATTTCCTCTTATGTTGCAGATCTAGTTTGAAGTATTTATGAATGTTTTTTTAATATACACCATACCTACATAAACCAGATAGCCTATTGTACTTCTTCCCAATCATTTTCCAATAATCCTTAGTCTTCTTAAAATATAATGGCTCTATAACCTCTTAAAACAATGATAGGAACAACAATTGATAGCTCTATTGTAAGTTATTTTTAACATATTTACTTCAATTTTTTATGTTGTTATTGGTTAGAAAATTTAATAGAAATTTATTAATGTACTGATCAAGAATTATTGCGTGCATAGTTTTTTTTTAAACTTAAATTTAAATACTTACACCTTCTTTAATTAACTTTTAAGTAATAAAATTTAGACAAACGTTTCTGGGATATTGCTTTAAATTAAACTTATAAAAAGATACTGATTTCCTTCAGACGTAGTGACAGCTATAAACATACTATATTTAAACCCAAAAAACTTTTTTAATATTGAGTCTGATTGTAATGACATATTAGGCCTCTCAAGCATGAAATTTCTGTAAATATTACGTTATTGTCAATAAAAGCAGAAAATATTTGAGATAGTTATTGTTCTAAGGCTAAATATTTGTTATATATTTGGTTGTAAAATAAGTTTGTAGCGTTTTTTACTGGCGATTTCAATAAAAACTTCAGATTTTTGTAAATATTTTTAATAAATTATATATGACCCATTTTGATCTATTACACGTTACACTTTCAGGTAATTTTTTAATGATTTCCCCCTAGAACTTCTCAGTTTTTTGTACAATGAACTGCTCTATGTATGTTTTGCAGTCCTTGAGCGAATTAAAGTGTTACCCATTAAGAGAGTTTTCTAGGGCCCGAAATAAGTGAAAATCTGTTGAGGCAAGGTCTGGTGAATAGTGTGGATGGGGGATCACATCCCAGCCAAACTCCAATAATTTCTGCCAGTTCTGCAAAGACTTGTGAGGACGGACGTTATCCTGATGGAAAACTATGCCTTTGCGATTATGAGACACTAGCATGAGATATGTTAAACGTTTTTCTGCGATATCCCATGTCATAGAGTGAGGGTTGTCTGTGACCCTCCCTATCTGTGATGAATTTGGTCATCAACAGTTGAAGGACAACCGGAGCGCTTTGCGCCTAAGCAAAATACCACTTAAAGATAAGGAATCTCAGTTGAAACTGATACATAAAAGCACCTTAACTAATCATTTTTTAGAATATGTAAACATTATTGACCATGTAAAAATGATTTTATAAACACACAGAGGATTAAATTGAAATATTGAAAAATGCTACGAACTTATTTTACAACCCAATAATTATAATATTACTTAAAGAAGTCTTGAAAAGTAGATATAAGTGCTGAGCTAACTTCTAATAAGTCATTTCCTTGACCACAAAATATACAATGGCATATTAATAACTACTGTTTAATGAGCACTGGACTAATGAGTAAAAGTTCCAGATGGATTGTGTTATATTTAACTTTATAGGTATGTAGGGTAGATTAGAGGGAAGTTTTTAAGCAATAAATATATTAATTGATTAGAAAAAATATGTCAAAAGAAGCAAACAAAATTTTAGGTTATTATGCGAAGATGCATAAATAAAGGTGTGAGTCTCAGTAAATAATTAACCAGTCAATGTTAAAAAAACAATTCATGTATCATTAGGGTTGAAAAACATAAAATCTTATTAATTGTTTTTGTTGAAATAGGATATCTCTTGTCTGCATCAATGTGATCTTTTTTTTTAGTCTTGATGATGTTATATTTAGAGAAATGTTGGCTGCTTCATCTTTATCTCATGTGATTTCTTGAATTTGATGGATTGAGATAATTCTTTATATCAGTTAAATGTGTCGACTTTTGTAGAACTGTTTTCTTTTGACCCATCTACTGTCCTATAATACTCCCACCATAATCTCTACAATTTTTGGAATTTAGATTTGATTTCCGCTGGGTCATAACAGTCGGATATAGTCTATCTTTTGAAGGTATTGTTGATTTTCTAACCTTTTCTAATTCTTCTCTAGCTCACCTAACTCTGGTATTCCCAAAGGAATGGAACTATCGTTTTCTGACTTTAGCATTGTGAGGTAAATTATCTTTCTTGATATATTTTCTCAAAATAGGTCTCATGCATTTCTCCACTTGTGTGTTCACTCGTACTTACCACATTGCTTGGTCGATTTTCAAATATCAGTTGAAATTTGAATTTGGGAGAATAAAGAATTAATGAAGGTTCCAGGATAAAGAGAGCAGTACTTGCCCATATATATAATTATTCACTGCAATATTTTTGTATTCAGCGAATAGATCTTACTTTAATTAAAACAGCACAGCTTTTATGCAGTTTTTTTTTAAATTTAAATTCTTTTTATGAGGAAAAGATGGTTCGGGGTGGGTTCAAAATAAAACACAAATAAGTTCATGTAATTTATTTAATCGTGCCAACGTTTTGGTTAGAATTTCTAGCCTTCATCAAGGCTAAGAACAGAACAAAGTAACAACCAATGAATACAGAAAATAAAAAATAAAATAAAATTATGGAAAGAAAAATAAAATTGAGAGAAATCTGAAAGTAATATGAAGGTAGGTATAGCAGAACATAAGAGTTTTTGGATGTTGTCGGAAAGAGAGTGGTGAGACGATTTTTGTAGTTATATATAAGTTTATGAATGATATGGAGAAGGAAGTTATTAGCTAAGAGTATTTGTTTAATGCGGCATATGTTTTTTTTCATGGAAGTGTGAATCAGAAAGGGAAAGGCCATGGTAAATAAGGTTTTTGGCTTCGTTCATTCTTTGATGGTAAGGATGTTGGGAATGGTAAGAATTCTTACCATCCACGCCTTAATTGAAAATAATAACTCCCTTTTTTTCCTTGACCTCCTCATCATAAGAAACCCAACACATCCAAAAACTTATGTTCTGCTATACCTAAACTTCGTATTGCTTTCAGACCTCACAACACACTATCTAATATTTACACTGAACTAAAAGACCCTATCCCTCCTCTACACCGATCACATATTGTATACCACATCCCTTGCTCCACCCTTAATTCTAATTCTGCTTACATAGGCAAAACCAAAAACCTCTTAAAAGACCGTATCAAACAACATAAATATTCTGTTTCCTCACATAATCATTCTGCCTCAAAACTTTCGGAACATTCTCTTTCTTTAAATCATTCCTTCGATTTTGACAAAACATCTATACTTGCTACAGTTCTTAACCATGACAAAAGGCCCATCTCTGAAAGCCTCTATATCCAATTAGAACCTTCTTCCATCAATTTAAAAATCAACAAGCACAACTTATCATTAACATATTCACAAATAGTTAAATTATTAAAAAAGTAATTTTATTAAAATTAATTTTTTTTTTATTCCGCCCACTTCGTAATGTATTATTTCACTTCTTAAACTTTGTCTAATACATTTGTCGTCACCCTCTTATATACGTTTCCTCTTTTTAACTGTCATTAAATA
>NW_027113124.1:623178-637156 GCF_000696795.3 Halyomorpha halys | reverse complement strand
GAGTTAAAATAGTTTTTATGATATTTTAATCTGCTCAACGTGGCCTTGATTCAAACGTACCGCCATCTTAGTTCTGTTTTGAATCACGAAGTTATTATAAACAATGAAACTTGGTTAGCTTGCTTTTTGGATAAACAAAACAAATGAATATTATAATGATACATAAAATAGAACATATAAAAAACCCTTTATACATCAAAATATACTATTTACTCAAAAAGAGCATATTACAATATATATATATTTTTTTAACATTTTCCAAAAACCATTTGTCGTCACCCTCTCACACGCTTTCTTCCTCTAAATAATTTCTACTTTTTACTTTTTATTCTTTACCCATTCGGAGTTTGGCCGTTCTCGGTGCAGAATACCACTTGGCAGTTAGATTTCAAGCTAACAGGTTGTTTTATTCTCTTTTTTCCCTATCTTTATTTTACCACTCCTTCTTTTCTCAATTTTCCTTACCCACTCTATTAGTTATGTTCACCATATATTATTATTGTTGTTTTCAAAATATTTTTTTTCCATTCATTTCTTTTGTTAAACTTTACTTATATTTTGCATCTTTATCAATTATTATGGTTACATATATTTTCTTTCTCTCAATTTTATTTTTCTTTCCATAATTTTAATTTTTAAATTATTAATAACTAATATATTCATATTTATTTACATTATATAACTTCATTTTTATTTTATTTCCTTAATTATGTTATTTTACCTACTTATTCAATTACCTATGTATACATTTTATTTTCCACTTCTCTCATCACTTAATTTTATTAATTCCATTCAGTAAAATTATTTACCTTATGTCATTCTGTTTATATTTTATTTTTTATTTTCTTTATTCATTGGTTGTTATCTTGTTCTGTTCTTAGCCCTGATGAAGGCTAGAAATCCTAGCCAAAACATTGGCACGATTAATTAAGTTACATCAACTTATTTGTGTTTTATTTTGTCCATACCCCCAACCATCTTATCCTTGTATTAGTCATCGATGGTCAACTATCTCTCATAATTATAAATTCTTTTTATTTTACTTTTAGGTTACATACAAGCTGAAAGTGACTCAATAAAGTATCGGAACTTTACCTATTTCTTTGGTGCTTCTACCTATTTTGTAAGAGAACCTGGCAATCCTCCATTGAAAGATCTCATGGCTGCTTTATTAATTTTAATTAGTAAGCTGAATATCATTGAGGATATTGAGGATTTTATGGTATATTCTAAGTGTGTAAGTATAAGAGGAACTAGCAATGTATATTATTTTTATAAATTTTTCTCTTAGTTTTTTTTGCTTTTTAAAACATTTTTTGAAAAACAACATGAAGTATTATTTTGCTCAAAAATACTAATCTCAAATTTAATAGTTTATGACAGGTTTTCTTTGTAAAAAATAAATTAAACCTATTAGTACAATATGCTGCCGTATTGTAACACACCTGGTGCAGTGTTTAGAAATTTATATCGAACATGTCATGGCTTTGAACTGGAAAAAAGCAATGGAACAGGGGCAGATAATGTTTTTTCTGAGTATTGGTGTAATTTCATCATGCTTGATTGTTTTCGTGCTTTCTACAAACTTGTAAACACATTTGTTTCCATACAGTAATGCTAAGCATTTGAAATGCTGTTGTTTTCTTTTTAAAAAAGCAATTTTTATTGATTAGGAATAATTCCAAAAACTAAAGTTAGTGTAACTATTTTAATTAACTGTATTTGTATTGTTACAAATGTGATTGTTCAAACGCAAAAAAAAGTTTCATTTTTGAAAAAAAAAAAAAAAAAAGCTTATAACTTCATAAGTTTACTCATACATTTGATGACCTTTTAGTTCTAAACTGTTAATTTTTGAATCCAATCTCTAAAATCATTCTTTAATAATGTCAGTAATTTAAAAAAATTACATATACAACACTTTGTTATATTTTAATCTTTTAAAAAACATTTTGTATTATTATAATTAAATACACTTATATCATAAATTAAAATATTATCATCATCTTTATAAAAACATAATATCATATTGCTACAATTATGAAAGTGGAATATAAAAATTAATTGTTGATTCATTGCTAGTATTGGTCCCAAATAAGGATCTATTTTTTCAAACAATTAACTATCATTCATATGTGTATCTAACAGTTAAAAGGGATATAATCATCAAGCTATTACACAAAGTAAACACAATTCTGAGAGAACCGTTCTGCAACAAAACATTAATAAATGGGGTGCAATGTTTAATATGTTATAAAATATGATTAGTTTTTATATAATATCCTCACTGTGTTTCAATATTAGTATGGTATTGAAACAATTCAAACCAACTGAGCTATCAAAGTATGGTCAACAAATTTTTTGGGAGTGAAATAAAGTTTATATTTGTTTTAAGCACTTCAAGAAACCCCTTGACAGGGATATAAAACTTAAAACAAAATTGTTTGCATAAAATTTCCTACTTACATGAGCCTTTGATCTCTATGAACTACACCAAATGACATAAAACAGACTTAATTAAATAAATTAGAACCAGAGTTATAAAATTAAACGTTTTAAAAGATTTTTTTTATTTGAAACAACTATTTCACCCTTAGTTTGGCATTAAGTCTAAATAGTGTTGATATGGATCAAAAGAGTTTGAAGTGTTTAAATGATGCTGAAATACTGTTACCTTTTTCTATATTTTAATTAATTTTATTTTCAATTTGTTCATCTGTTTTCTTAAAGTTATATGTTTTTATTTCTCTCAAATATTAATTTCCCTTCACTTTTTTATGACATTGTATACCATCCTCCTCAGGTTTGAATTGATCCAACTTTTGAATCCTTTCTCTTTATATAAGTTTATTTTTCTAATTATGTAATATTTTATGTGATGACTTCAACACTATTCTGTTCTCTAACTCTCTCATGATAGATCTTCTAATAGGTATGATAGACTTCATACCTTGTAAACTTCCACCACTTCCTCAATCTTTTCATCGTACCTTTTCAACCTTATTATTAAATCATAGATTTGATTTTCTTTTATCAAAAGCTGGTGTTTACTTTCTTACCATGATTTAATGAAGATTTTCTATAATATTCCTATTCCCAAGCCCATTTCTATTCAAATAATTTTAATTCTGGACCTCATAACCTTTGTAAATAGTAATTCTTTTCTTGATTCACTTTCTCAGACACTAGAACTTACCATGTTTCTAACACCATTCCCCAAATACACACAGTTCAGATATTTCTGAATTTTGATTATTTCATAAATAATTATTTTTAATATTAAATAGATTACATTGTCCATCTAATATCTTGTTGTAGGTAGCATGGTTGTCCAAACTCATTACTGATCCAATGGATGGATCTGTATTATCAGTTGCCTATAAGGAAGCCTTAAATCGATTAAGAGAACTTATATCATCTGGAAAAGGAAATTTAATAACTTTGGCATGTTTAGAAAAATCTATTAATCAAGGAATATTTAAAGAATCTAGTCGGGAATTCTATCGTGAATGCTTGTCAGAAACTGACTTCAAAGCAGTTGAAAGTGACCTGTCAATCACCATTCCTGTTGTGGATAAGCATAAATTTATATTAGATTCCTTTAGTAATATTACATATGTATGATGTGGGGATATGTTTACTGATGTTTTTTTATTCCAGTTTATCTTGCTCAAAGTTATTTTTTTAATTTAAATTATTTATGTAGTAGATTTTAAGTATTTATTATTCTTCAGAATCCAATTCTTAGAATATTATTTGGTCATGCACTTTACATTTTTTTATTACTGATTATTAAAAATCTTGAAGCACTTTTTATAAATTGATATGTATTTATGTTTAACTTATTATAGGAGTGATCCTCTGCTGGTGATTTCTGCTTAATACCTCAATAAATGGTTGCAAAAATTTAAATATTTACCTACATTTAATTATTTAACTTATTATTTATTAATTGATGTTTTAACTTATTGTTGGGCTTTTAATATTTATGACCTAAAAGAATAAAAAGTTTACCTGTAATATTGTTGTTTTTTTTTTGTTTTTTTTATGATTCCTTTTGAAGTTATACTTTTAAATATATATATAGACACACACACACACACACACACACACACAATCATAGCAAGATTCTTCAGATTTATCGAAGAACTAGTTTTAAGAATACATTTTTATTTATGTGTTCAAGAACAAAATTTTACTGGATTCTAGATGCATTAAAAAATACCTCAAATGTAAGTAAATAAAAAAGTTTTTGTTCTCATAAATTTCACACAAATTTTTGGTCAAGAAAGTTCATTAACAATTTTCATTTTTAATGGGTATACATATGGTATGCAATATAAATGGCTCAAAAGCTTCCCTAAGCTAAAATATTATCTAATCAAAAAATGCCAGAGGCAAACGTTTTAGGTCTATGTCTATTATTTTACCAACCACACTTTTTCAACATTAGATGACATGTGTGGCTGACGCATGGCGAAAACTTGGATTTTTCAAGTTAATTTAGGTATTAATATTTTGATATTGTTATTTGTAGCTATTGAAAAGTTATGAAAGACTGAAATATTTTTTTTGTTATAAGAAAATTCAACCAAACCATAGCATACATACACAAATTTGAAAATGATAAGAAAAAATGAGCAACTCAAAGAATTAAATTATAAATTTAATTTACATTAAATTATTAAATTTATTATATTATTGGGGGTTATAATACCTTTATTGTCAATTTTGTGGGTAATTAACATAAATTAGGTTAATGACCCAACTATTTAGATATAATTAGTAATTTAATATTCAGCTAAATGTAATTAATCTATCATAAAGAATCACTAATAAGCTAAACAAGCAAACTGTTTTATTGCGATTGACGAGGTAGTTGTGTATGATTATTAGTTCTGACTCTAATTGAAGATGAGAGGTACTCTACATCAGAATGGGTTTTACGAAAAGTAGTCGTAAATCCTTGCAGAATAGAAACTTCCCTCTGCAGTGAACCAGCGTACACTAGTGAAGGGGGTGACAAGTCCTACAGCAACTGGCTGTAATGCAGAGGAATACACATTTCATTTTTCCCAAAAGTAGCACTTGAATGTTCTGATCCATTATGTTTATTATTACATACTGCCTCTTTAGGAGGTTAATTCACTGAAGAGTAAATTCACACTTTGGTTAGCCAATTTTGTGCTTAGTCAACTCTCTAGGCTATTAATGGTAAATTCTTACATTTATTGGAAACGTTTGAAAATTTCGTTAATGCTTCCGCACTACCTCTGAAAGACGCTGAAAAAATTTAAGGAAATCTTATTATGGTCAGGAATTGATTTATGAAAATATTACGTGTGATAACGCAATAAAGACTCCTAAAGGTGTTTTTGTAAAACAAAAAAGTGAAATGTTAGCTCATCATTTGCTTGCTGTTCGGAAACAAGGTATCGATCATGCTCAGGCCATAAAACTCTTGTGCAGATATTGTAACTTTAACGCTGTTACTGCCGAGGAACACAATAGCCAATACATTCGTGAGTCATTTATCAATGTGTTAGTATCACCTCAAATATGGCTTCTAATTCATGAATAAACGAAGACCATGAGTTCAAAAGAATATAATGGGCCCAAGACCTCGAATTGGCAAAAATTCTATTTCTGTGGATTTGATCGTCAACCATCGTCAAGATACTACGATCGGGTTTGTCTATAACAGAAAGAGGATAAAAAGGCAAAACTTTGCCTGCTTGCTACAGCTGCTTTTATTGCCTCCATCAATAGTACCATTTTAGCTCTATTGTACCGAGCAGTTGTTGCCTGGTGGACACAGGAAGTAGTTTTGTTGGCCTGGACTTGGTTACAAAACACACAATCCTCATAACCCCAAGTGAAGGTCATGTATCCATGGAACACATTCCTTTCCTCTATAATACCTAGCTTGTCTGATGCCAAAGTTGAGCCTCCACGACTCTTCAGTCATCTTTCGCCTGATTGTCGTCCCATTATTATAAAACCTCGTAGTTACTGTGGTGCTGACCCAACGTTCATTGAAAAGGAAGGGACACGGTTGAAGAGTCATCGAGCCCAGTAACTCACTATGGAGAGGCCATGTTCAAGTGGCGGTTGGAAATCATAAAAAGCGTCAGATGATTATTCCCAGACTATAAATAAGCTCACACTGCTTGATGCTAGTACGAAGAGTTGCTGATTTTAGATAATTCAGCGCAATAGAATTAAAAAATATTTATCACCAAATACCAATCTATGGTGAAGATAGGAAATTCACCAATTACGAAGCTTTGGGTAAATTATATCAGTTTACTTGGATACCATTTGGCTTAAATAATGGAGTTGCCTGTTTTCAGCTCATGATTGGCCAGAATATAATTGGTGAGAACATAACAGGAGTATGATGTTTTCATACTCCTTGATGACATTACGATTTGTGGAGTTGATAGACCAAACCACGAACAAAACCTTAACAAGCTGATGGTGGTTCTTGACAAGTTATGGATTGAGGTTAACCATTAAGAAAGCTTCTTCCGTGCCTTTTCTACTACAACTTGATCAAACCAGACCCTTCACGCAGTAGTCACAACTATTGATAAATTTCGCCCTCTGGTGGAAGAAACTGACGCTTCAAGATTTGCCTCTACTTTGCATTACTTTCCCATTCGCCGAATAAGTCAGAAATATGTGGACGAGGAGCATTATATTTAATTTTACATCGAAAACATACAAGTAAGATAAAAAAAAAGAAGAAAACATGGTGGCGATTAGATTTGACACCATTCCTTTACGATATAATTTTTTAATCGTTATACCAACCATGTATAACTCTCATGTATTAAAGGCTCAAGCATGAATACCTCACTTATTCTCTTCAGAATATCAGAAAAATGACTACCACGTGCCATTCCTAAGTAAAGCCTAGATTTTTAAAAGGTTCTGGTACTCTCATGAAAGCCACGCCACCTTTCGAGCGAATTAATGTCACTTTTAAGGGACCCGTTCTATTCAAAACATGAAAATCCTACATTCTCACTATCATTGGTAAGTTTTCGCGCTCCCCTTTTGTGCGTACACCTACTATAATGTGTCTGCTGCTTTTGTGGTCAACTATGTGCAGAATCTTCCTTACTTGTTTGGGACTACTGCTTTTGTATATTCAGATTGAGGGGCTTCATTCATGTCTAAAGAAGTCTTTCCTGCATGCAAATGGATTAATCAAAGCAATATAACACCATACAATCTACAGAGAATTGGACAAGTCGAGTGCCTCAATGGTACTTTTTTGGGATAAATGGCTTTAAAAACTCAAGGTTTGAGATCGGAAGATAAAGAAGAATGCAAATCTATGCCACTGGATTTTTATTGCGTACAACAACTAATTGCACACCTGATGAAAGATGTTTAATTCATATGATACGAACGAAGTTGACTCCTGACCCTGACCCGCCAAGAGGAACGCGATGCTCAGCAAATCTAAAGATCCTGATGAAGCAGTTGAATGATTGTAAGCTAATCCTCAGTGTGCCCTCATTACTCCCCCCCCCCTACCTTCTAGGCCATTTCTGTGGGGGTGTGCCTGACAGGGTGTCGGTACCAATGGGGTTTGTGAATGCCACTTATACCAATAAAACTCTTTTATTTATTTATTATTCCTTACTTACTTCATTTACCTTCCTCAACTCCTATAATTGCGCTTAACGAAGAAAATACACCAGAAATCGGCCCTCCTGTCACAGAAATTAAATCTAATAACATCGACGCTCCTTTTCTGGCTGTACATACCACAATACTAAGACCATTGGATTACCATACCACTAATTCCATTGAAATACCATACAATTGGAAGACCATTTTCATGTTTTAATAAATACGTCCCTGAGTAATTTTATCTTTATTGTATTATTACCTATACTTAGTTTTATTATTTTGTACATCACAATATAGCTAGTTTTAAAAAGGGGTGAATGTGGTGATAAAATTCCACATTAAATTTTTAAAAATGAAATAATTTAATTTTTCTATTAGCTCTTCCATATTTTATAGAATCTTTTTTTATTCATTGTGCATATTAGGTAATTAACCATTGGCAAACCTGCAACATTTTAATGTTTGAATAGTTCTTAATGTTTTTATTTTATACACCAATTTTATTGTTATGAAACTGCAGCGACCAGGTGCTACCTGCTGGTCTCTGAGTAAATTATAACTTATAAGTGTTACCAATTGAGCCTTTTCAGCCCGAGAGCAGCGAGTGTCATTATAGGCCGACCAAGTTAAACCAAAACTCTAGAAACAGTCGTGAATTTATGTTCATTTTTTTTTCTGACCTTTATTGAAAATTTATAGATAACAATATTGATATATACATTATAAGGGGGTGGGCTAGGCCCGCTGAGGGCGGGGTTACAATTTTGGCCCAGGAGCCGCTGGCCGCTGTTCATTTTTTTCACAGTTTCATGTTAATTTATGTGATTTCTTGTTAATTCCTTAACTTTGCATAACTATATTCTAATATTTATAAATGCATTGTTGCAATGAATAATTACTAAGAGCTCTATGATCCACTTAAAGCTTGTCTCTTTCATGCAATGACTCTCGGTGGTCTTTTAACGCCATAAGATGTTACTGCCAAGATTTAATTTCAATATTTAATCTGTAATGGATTCGTTACTTGGAAGGAGATAGCGAGTTAACACTTTATTAATGGATCAGATAATTCTACCGCAATTTTAGTACTTAAACAGTTCTGTTATTTCACAAAATTTCTTACGTACATTAAAATTCCCCGATCGTGTATATTTTCTAAATTGACTCTTAACCACTTTCGATCCTTCTGCCAGCTATTCTAACCTCAACTGAACACGCATTGTCGGAGGCTTACTGATACTTGTGCTCCACACTTCCTAAATTGGAGAAAAAATAAAAATAATTAATTTAATTATTTGATTATTAAATTTAAAAATAAAGTAGATAACGTATATAGTTTAGTGATGATAATGAAGTATTTTGGTAAATTTTTAAATTGAAAAAAGTAAGAATCTATTTATCTCATTTCAGGAATTATGACTTGAAAACAAAGCATTCCTTTCTCTTGGGTTCATTTTTTGTTTACACTGTGAATCATGTTCTGAGATAATGAGTTACCTTCAAACTTAAAACAGTTTTAATTAATGTGAAATTAATAAAAAATGTTTCAAGTATTCCAGAGAAAAAAAAAATATAAATAATAAAAAATCAGAAAATACTATTAAAAAGAAAATTTATCTTTGAGATATATTGAGAGCTTACTTGATTTCTGATCAAGGTGGTTGGGTTGTGGTATTAAATTCAAGGTTAGTAACAGCTGATAATATATTCTTTAAGTGAGTGTCTCATTACTAAGTTTGGACCATTGCTAATTGGTTCTTAAAAAAAAAATGTCTGTCGTTGAGGATTTTGTTAATGGTTTAGCATCGTATGACAAGGAGAATTTTTCCAAGTTCTATAGAGGAAGCTATAAGGTCTGGATTTACAAACCACCCTTACTTGGTATCGCTAAAGAAGACCATCCACTAGAGCAATACATAATTAATTTTCAAGATATTTACAGAGGCTACAGAAGAAATGATAGGAAAAGGGCGTGGAATACTGTATTCGGTGAAGAAGAGATGGCTGTGTGAAAGATAAAATGTTTAGCTGATGAAAGGTTATTTCCAACTTTTACTAAAGTTATGAAAAGAAGAATATTCCACCCTTTGGGTAGGAAAAATACATACAAATTCTTATCAACAACATACATATTATATACCATTTCATCAGTGCATGTAGGGAAATAATTGTTCATGACAAGCCAACATAATCTGTGTAAAAGTTTCAAATATTCGTATTTAATGGAAGAACTGAAGCTTTAGGAGGTTTTAAGCAGGGAGAAATCAATTTACCATAAATTACCATGAGTCATAAATTACAGATTTGTTGATTAAAAAACATTCTTTTTTTTCCTTGATAAAATTTATATTTATTTAATTTTTTAAAGTCCAGACAGTACTGTCGATCATTGATTGCTACTATGGTTTATTTAATTGAATGAGCTATTGTTATTTTAGTGATATTAAAGTGGATAACATATTACCAAATATACTAACGAAGTATGGAAAGGATAATATCTCTTAGGTTTGAGAAAGTTTCCATCATTTTTAGATAACAAACCGAGATAATTGATGCTACTATCTGAGAAGAATGGAGTGGATGTGGATAAGCCAGCTCATGAGGAAAACTGATCAACTAAAAGGACTGTTGAACCAATTAATATTTAATAGTTAATATAACATATGATATTATAATATAATATGAAATTATAATATAATGTAATTTATAGTTAATAAAGATGTCATTGTTCATACTATGGAATTTTTAATCTCTATTAATAGTTTTCTCTTTGGAAGGACTATATCAACTCCAATTTTAATTTTTCACTTATCCTACTAGTGCTGGGAATATTCACCAACCCTGACTCTACAAGTTAAGGGTTGGGCTCAATTAATTTAATGCAGCTAAATTTTCTAATTGTATTAGTCATTCCCAAAAGAGTTACTTTCTAAACCTTATTTGGTAACTGAAGCTGGTCCTCCAGAATCAATCATAGTTTATTACAAGAAACTATGATGTGGAAAATTCCACTACTATATTAATATTATATTCTTTTTAACCACTTACTTTAGTCAATTGTCATCTGACACTACTCTTATCTTGATAATCTAGAATTTTTTTTCCTTATGGATTATTAAGATATATAACCTGAAATAATTGTTGCTGGATGGTATTCATGGTGAGATAATTGATTGCTAAAAGATTCATCACCATTGAAATGGCCCGATTAATAATTTTTGTGACATTGCTAAAATACAAAGATGATATAAGAGGCTATCATTGGAAAATTCAAGAACCTAGAGATTCTAAAATAGCAATACATGACTAACCAGTCAAATTTTGCCTAGTCAACCATCAATTAGAATAAAAAACATAAGATCACGTAAGTGGATATAAAAGGACTTACATTTCACTGCCAGGCCCGAAAAAAGATTCAATGAACAGAATAAATATAATACTAAAACTTTGCGACATAAACTTGTATCCTCACGATAAGTATATGTTGAAATGTTTAGGGATACTAACTATATTTAGTTGTTCTTGTTTTGGCTGTTAGATACGTGCTATATTTGGCCTGCATTAATGCAATCTTAGGTTTTTAGTTTGTTGATGCCTGAATCAGTGATATAATGACTGGTTAATGATTTACAGAAATTTAAGGGACAAGGCTTTGTTTGGTAATCTTCTAGTAATCACCTAAAATAACACAATAGTATATAGTATCTTTCATTTTAAGGATAAAAAGATTTTGTAAACATTATTTAATTATTTAAAAATTTATTTTAAGGAAAATAAAAAACTTCATGTAATTACAAGTTTGGAAACTACTAAATTTATTTGGATATAGTAAAAATTATTTTGATTATTATTAATCATATGGTCATCAGATTCAATTGTGATCAGTTCCAAAGGTATCATCAATTTTCAATGCTGAAAGATTGAAATATTTATTTTTTTTATTTCAAGAGTAAATTCATTTTTCTTCCATTGATGATAGACAAACTTGCAAATAATTATGCATTAATAGAATATGCTATGTTCCTCTTTTGTTTTTTAAATGAGCATAAACAAATATTCATCTTTCAGTTTGCTATTAAAAACTAAGTGTCTTATTTCCAAATAATAATAACAGAATCAATAGTTATTTAATTGGTAGAAAAATGCTTCATGATTGTTGGTTTTGACCTTTAGTTACTACCTTTTGCTCTAACTTACTATTCTAACATATTTTGATGAACCTAAACGTAGCTAATTATATATCTGTTGATAAATATCTTATGGGTATTATCTTTTTAGTAAAACATAAAATACTAATAATCAAATTTTTATTGGCTTAAAATCTTATTTAAAAATGTATAAAATATTGAAAATTTTATTTATAATAAATGAAAAAAAAAAATTGAATATATTGTTTATAAAAAACATAACAAAGGGCTAAGGTAGTAATACAAATAATAATAATAAATATATGGTCTTAAACTTACTAATAATGTGCATTTTATCACCAGGCTGCTTAAATCAACAATTTACTATGGAATTCTAAAAATCCATTGGTTACTAACACTTTTAATGTATTAAATACAATACATGTGACATATGTTTAATTAAAGTAAATTCTGAGGAATGTTCTCCAACACTTACAACATTGTGATATGACCATTGCTAGAGAACTAAACTTAATTCCTTAATTCATACATTCTTGTAAATGTTTGATTGCTATGATAAGAGTATTTTGGGAGATTCAGAAATATAATGGCAATGTTTTCGACTTTTCTTAGTTGAACCATTCCCAGAGGTGTTATGGCTATATCCTGAATCAGAGTCATTTCCTGCTTTCATTACTCGGTTTTCAGAAAGCTTAGACTGTGCATTGAAGACTGTGTCATATTTGGAGTTTGAAATAGGCAAAATACATGGAAATTGATGATGGGGGACTGAAACAGATCTGTTCGGGCACAATTGGAAAAGAGCATCTAACAGAAGGCCTTCATGAAAAGTTGGATCTGCAACAACTTTACTTTTTTTCTTCTCATAACAACTTGTCTTCTTTTCCTTATAGGTTTTCCATTTATTGAACTTTGCTGAGCTTGGTGAATGGTCATTTCCTATCATTGAATTGTACTTATCTTTGTAATTTTCACTAACATGACTGCTTGACATTGTAGCGTAGTTATGAGAAACAGGAAAACCTGTAACACTTAACTCATCTTCTGCAAAATCAT
The DNA here is from genome assembly GCF_000696795.3 of Halyomorpha halys. Lineage (NCBI taxonomy): Eukaryota > Metazoa > Arthropoda > Insecta > Hemiptera > Pentatomidae > Halyomorpha > Halyomorpha halys. Next base: position 624,305 of record NW_027113124.1, on the reverse strand, counting down.
CTTCACTGCATTGTCCTCTAGGATCATATTCACTTGTTTCTTCAGACTCAATCCTTCTATTTTCAGAACCTAAAAAATTATGGCAATCAATAAGTTAAATATCACTCAGTAAGAATAATTCTAGTACTACTTTTTTTTTTCCAATTCCTAAACTGAGCTTGTAAAATATTGGAATCTGCCACATTTAAGGCCATGAGTAATAGAGATAAATTAAAAAAAATAACAAAACAACCTATATCACTAATTCCATGATTGTTCTCGAAAATACTTAACCTGATGATAAATTACTAATTGTTGACCATAACTGTTGGTTTGGTTCCAGGCCAGGTGTTTATTTGGTCAATATCATGCTGTCACCAAGTTTCTTCTCAACTCGTTAAAGGGTTAGACACAAGTTTATTAAAAATAAGTATGGCCCATGAGGGTTACCTGGTCTTAGAATCAATCAGTAGCTATTAGAATAGAAAATAAAAACCACCCTCTTTAATGAGTGAAAGAAAGTCAAATAGCTTAGCCATACGCTTACCCCTCCTCTAATTAAGGTATAAATCATGTCAACCAACAATATTCAGCTGTTAAATGAAATTCAGCAATCATCTAACAATAGATAACTCTTTGAAAAAGAAAACTACTATCAACATTTATTTTTTGACAAAATGTCTATAGTTTGCAACTCCTAAATATTATAGTAGAGGTGAAAAATATAATAATATATATATTTTTAACTTTAGCATCTAACTATGTTTAATTTATCATGTCTGCTTTTTAGTAATTAAATTTTACATCAATTTTTTTAGTTGATATTAAATTACTAAAGCAATTACTATTCATTATGGTACTGGTTCAATAGATTAATATAAAAACATTTTGCACATTTTCAAGTTATATTTAAGTCTTTATAAATAAAAAAGTAAAGCTTTGTCTGTTCCTTAAATAGTTAATAATAAAACATTATTTGGCCAAAATTCATAAGTATTCATTTTTGATATATTATATATGTGACAACTAGGTAGGTAATTAATCTAAAAATAAAAAAGTAAGAATGAATAAAAGTATACATTGTATATAGGTATATATAGTTGACCGTAAAAATTGATATATAAGAAGATGGTCAGGGTTGCGGTCAA
>NW_027113124.1:622269-622536 GCF_000696795.3 Halyomorpha halys | reverse complement strand
AAAATAAAAATAAGTAAATAAATAATAATAATGATATAAAATGACAATAAATGAGCAAAGAGCCATATAGGACAACATACCTGCCCAAATGAATCGGTTGAACAGACAGAAACATTGAAGCGGAAGCCCGGAGGAGTGGGGAGGAGGTAAGTAGCAAGCTGTATAACGGTTTATTTCAATTTCAACTGATTCATTTGGGCAGGTATGTTGTCCTATATGGCTCTTTGCTCATTTATTGTCATTTTATATCATTATTATTATTTATTT
>NW_027113124.1:617764-619164 GCF_000696795.3 Halyomorpha halys | reverse complement strand
TATTTAAATAAATCTATTTGTCTCCTTACTGTTTGATAGTTCTTCATAAATTGGATTGTAAAAATCTTGTGAAAAGTGCTGATGTTGGTTGACTGCTGGTGGGCAAATAAATACTGGCGGTTGCCTAACAACTGGGTACATTTGAGGTGAGTACCCTAATCCTAACCATGCCTTGTTTCTTTTTACATCAATCATCTGAAAACAGTAATTAATTCTTATAATTTAAAATTACAAAATATATCTATTACATAATACAGAAACGATAGAATACATTTTCTCATAACTTGAATGTTTTTTATATGCTAAATTATACAATATTAAAATATTTGACTATAAATTATTCTATTATCAGATATATAATTTTTATGTTGTTTTTTTAAAAATATTATTTGCAATCAGTTAAATCCTTTGATTTGTGATATTAAGTGCATTCACTTCTGTCCTTTTAAATATCATCCACATTCAACTCTATCCTCTTATTTGAGAATGATTCAAATTTTCCAGTGTGGTTATCTGCTACTTGGTTGTAACTGTAAAGGAACACATATGGCTATGGACTATGCCTAACAATAGTTGAGTTTTTTGCTAATTGGATTCTATGGGCAATTTTAGGTCAATATATTTGCATTAAAAGTAATTTAACTACTTATTTGTGGAACATTAAATAAGAAAACATTTACCTCAATAGGTCCTTGTGTCAAACTTCTTGTGTGAATATCCATCATATCTTCGTACAGTACGCCATTTTGGTGTGACATATCACAGTGATTTTGAGGCATTGATTTGCATGGTAGTAAATTTCTCATTTTTTTTTGGTGCCTAAAATGATTTATTTTTTAATAATAATTAAGTTATGGAAGTATTCAGGATGCAGTAATGAGCCATCTTTTCATTTTTTTACAGTATATATCTCAGGGTTGGTACAGAAAGAAGAATTTTAATTTAAAACTATTTCTTCATATCGCTATTTATCAAAATGTTTATTTAGGAACTAAGAAAAATCTGCTCATAGAACTTACATTTTTTGGTTTATTTTTTGTTGCATAATCCATATACAGTTGACTATCATACAATTCAAACTAAAGAAATAATGACTACAGCTTATGAATTTGAACAATTTTCACTGTGATTACCTCTATAATTTTTCCAATAAAAAATACTGAGATATATAATAATTAAAATAATTTATAAATTAAAACTTACTTGCAGAGGAATGCTGTAAATAACATTAGCATTATAAATACTAGAGCAGATCCTACAGTGATTGATATGAAGGATGGAAGCGCTGGTGAACTATGGTACTCTGCATCTATTACCTATAGAAATATTTATTAACCATTTTGGTAGAATAGATTAATCTTTTACAAAACAATGTAGACAAAATCAGATGATATATATAT
>NW_027113124.1:611757-614829 GCF_000696795.3 Halyomorpha halys | reverse complement strand
ATTAAGAGTCTTTTATATTATTAAATTTGAATAAATTATATTATCCATTTAAGAGTAAAGTTCTTAATTTGAACCCAAAGTATCTCTTATATTTGAAGAAAGTTTAAAAAACTATTCAGATTCTTTTTATTTTAATTTTAATATTTTTTAAAATTATTACAATATGTAGCCCAAAGCCTTATACTTAGAGGTGGATACTTATCTTCTCAAAAGGACATATTGTTATTTTTTTTTTAAATAATATTAAAAAGGTAGTGGCGTTTTTTTTTACTCTTGAGGATTGTAGATAGCTCAGCTTGAGTATATTGCTTGTTATTAGTTTATATGAATAATTTTCAACTCGCTCTTTTTGTAAAATAAAAACAATAATATACTTAATTATACATTTTACAGACTAGCTCTGTACGGAGGTCACTCCATAAACAAATAAATAAATTATTATTATTAAATAATAATTTTGAACCGGGATATAATATGGCAGTTTTCAAGACAACCTTCAAAGCAATAAAAGAAAGGTTTGTGAAATAATTTCCAAAAGTAAAACCGGATATAATTGCAGGACTAATTTCTTTATGAATACAACTAGTAAAAACTGAAGATTATTAACTTGGACAATTAGCCTTCATTGTAATAAACCATTTTAGTTAATTGTCAAATTAATTATAGGATTTTCTGTGTCTTTGATAATGACCTAAGGGCCGAAACGTCGGAGAGGTAATCAAATTTGTTGAGAGTATAGGATCAAAATAATTTCTCTTTTTATTATGGCTAACCACTCTGAAACAATTAATGAAAAGATATCATATGAGAAACTAATTAATTTTTATTGCGATAAAAGAGATGCTACAACTATCTGTGTATAGCTATAATTTCATTTTTTTAAATCACTTTTATCAGTTGTTAGTCGACTTCAGGTTGTCAATATTTATGCATGTAAGAAAATGAAGGCATATGGTGAATGAAGGCATATGGTCTATATCCAGGTCAAGGTTATGAAAAAAAAAGTAATAACTAGTTTGGTTTTATATTTCATTTTTTTTTTCATATTTTGAAGCATTTAGGTTATTTGAGGAGCATTGACTTCGATCCCCTATAGTCCCTCTAAAATTTTTTAGTGAACTTGGATTTCTACAAAAAAATCTGGTTTCCGTAAACTAATCTTTTAAACAAATCTCTGTTTAAACATTTCTTCTCGACTACTCCTTTATCTTCAGATTCTACCTAAACTGCTTTACCTGTTGAAGTTTGAATAAAAAAAAGGTTAGGCCCCTACCAGTGATGGACACCAAAGAGTATTAAAACAAACCAGGAAAAAAAAACAAAAAACAAAAAAAAAAACAAGGAAATATAAACTTAGGGAATAACTCGGAATTATTAGATGAAAATATTGATGAAAAAGTTAGACATTTTGAATTTGGAATTAAAGAAAATTGTGAATTAGAAATTTATATATATTGTTTTATTCCACTGGGTGTTGCAGCATGCCTGCTGCTCTCTTGCTTTAAAATTTTATGAATAAAAGAAGGTTTTGTTCCCAATTTGTTTCTTTCAGGAGACATGATATCAGGCTGGATTCAGGCATGTCTTGTTTTTACAGTTAAGCAATCTAGTATTATGAGAAACATATTAAATATTACATTTATGGTCATGACCTAATCCCATATTCTAAAACATAGTCGTGTGGAGGTAACCGTTAACGGTTTTATTTTTATTTCCAATAGGTCGCGTATACAGGAAACAGATATAAGATTTTCTGTCAGTGTCCATAGCTCTAAACTTGATCAGGGGCCACGCCGTAGCTCAGGGGTTAGGCGCAAGTCTGTCGTTCTGAGGTCTATGGATGGTGCCGGTTCGAGTCCGGCCTCTGTGGCGTTTAGAGCTATGGAGACTGACAGAAAATCGGAGAAATACAGGGAGTCGTGGTGAGGTGATCGTTAACGGTTTTATTTCTTTTTCCAATAGGTCGCGTGTACAGGAAAGAGATATAAAAATGAAAAATATTTAATAATTTAATTTCAACCCACTTCTTAATTTTCTGTCTTATAGTGTGTTAAATGTTGTTTTCTCTTATCTAATTTTCTATTTTTACGTGTTATTACGTCTCCTGTTCATTTGTAACCATATAGTTTTCGAATTTTTTGTATTATTATCATTGTGTATTTTATATTAATATTATTTTATTTCTTATTTTCATTTATTTGTATATAATATTCTTTTCACTCGTTTTTACATATTTTTGACCCTACCTTAATTTACCTTTCTGTATTTACCCTTTTAAACAATGTTGAGCGTAAAATTGAAATTTCTAATTATATTATTTAAGTTTTAGTTTAATTTAAAATATTTTCTATTTTTCCCTATTTTGTCTGCTACCCAATAGGTCATTATACCGGACCGGTGTTAAGCACCTGTGTTCTAAATAATATGCTTCTTTTCCTACATTTGTATCTTAAATAAATACATATTCAATGAGTGAAGTGATTAAAACGTAGTTGTTGTCAGCACTTCTGTATTTTGGAGTTGTAACTTCCTTTTAATGTGATTGAACGAGTGCTACAACTACCCCCTTCAGTTGTATCTTTATTTTCCCGAGCAGGTAGTCATGACTTCATTTTTGTTAAAAACATAAATTCTTTTTGATCCTATAGTCTCAACAAATTTTATTACCTCCCTGAAGTTTCGGCCATTTTCAAGGAGAAAACCTTTTCTTGTTAGGAGTTAATCATTCTCAAACAATTAATGAAAATATATTATATGTGAAACTAATAATAATAAAATTTGATTTTGGACATGCAGGAGCTTTATCCAGCTTGTGATGGAACGGCATTGGAAGATATTGCCATGTTTTAACTGCCCCACGTATCGAGAAAACCGAATCCGATACATGCCGAAACTAAAGAATATTGCCCAAAAACATTTATATGAATTTCTGTCACTACCCTCGTGATTGGATCTTAAACTTCTGTTTATATATTGTAATATGCTCTTTTTGAGTAAATAGTATATTTTGATGTATAAAGGGTTTTAATATGTTTTATTTTATGTATCATTTTAATATTCATTTGTTTTGTT
>NW_027113124.1:604774-609012 GCF_000696795.3 Halyomorpha halys | reverse complement strand
GCCCTGAGATTAAAAGTCTCTCTTTTTATATAATAAAATTAAGAGTCTTTTATATTATTAAATTTGAATAAATTATATTATCCATTTAAGAGTAAAGTTCTTAATTTGAACCCAAAGTATCTCTTATATTTGAAGAAAGTTTAAAAAACTATTCAGATTCTTTTTATTTTAATTTTAATATTTTTTAAAATTATTACAATATGTAGCCCAAAGCCTTATACTTAGAGGTGGATACTTATCTTCTCAAAAGGACATATTGTTATTTTTTTTTTAAATAATATTAAAAAGGTAGTGGCGTTTTTTTTTACTCTTGAGGATTGTAGATAGCTCAGCTTGAGTATATTGCTTGTTATTAGTTTATATGAATAATTTTCAACTCGCTCTTTTTGTAAAATAAAAACAATAATATACTTAATTATACATTTTACAGACTAGCTCTGTACGGAGGTCACTCCATAAACAAATAAATAAATTATTATTATTAAATAATAATTTTGAACCGGGATATAATATGGCAGTTTTCAAGACAACCTTCAAAGCAATAAAAGAAAGGTTTGTGAAATAATTTCCAAAAGTAAAACCGGATATAATTGCAGGACTAATTTCTTTATGAATACAACTAGTAAAAACTGAAGATTATTAACTTGGACAATTAGCCTTCATTGTAATAAACCATTTTAGTTAATTGTCAAATTAATTATAGGATTTTCTGTGTCTTTGATAATGACCTAAGGGCCGAAACGTCGGAGAGGTAATCAAATTTGTTGAGAGTATAGGATCAAAATAATTTCTCTTTTTATTATGGCTAACCACTCTGAAACAATTAATGAAAAGATATCATATGAGAAACTAATTAATTTTTATTGCGATAAAAGAGATGCTACAACTATCTGTGTATAGCTATAATTTCATTTTTTTAAATCACTTTTATCAGTTGTTAGTCGACTTCAGGTTGTCAATATTTATGCATGTAAGAAAATGAAGGCATATGGTGAATGAAGGCATATGGTCTATATCCAGGTCAAGGTTATGAAAAAAAAAGTAATAACTAGTTTGGTTTTATATTTCATTTTTTTTTTCATATTTTGAAGCATTTAGGTTATTTGAGGAGCATTGACTTCGATCCCCTATAGTCCCTCTAAAATTTTTTAGTGAACTTGGATTTCTACAAAAAAATCTGGTTTCCGTAAACTAATCTTTTAAACAAATCTCTGTTTAAACATTTCTTCTCGACTACTCCTTTATCTTCAGATTCTACCTAAACTGCTTTACCTGTTGAAGTTTGAATAAAAAAAAGGTTAGGCCCCTACCAGTGATGGACACCAAAGAGTATTAAAACAAACCAGGAAAAAAAAACAAGGAAATATAAACTTAGGGGGAAGAGATAGGCATGTTCGGATATGTAAGGTAGTTTACAACTATAGAGAGTTAACTTTTGTTTCATTACACACATTTGAGCTAATGCTAAAACTATACCGAAGTGTCTTCTACAGTCTCCACATTTTAATCACTTCACCTAATATAAGTTCGTCCCAACTTCATTTTATTTTGAAAATCAGATTTTTTTTTATTTAGTGATAATCATTATTCTTACATAGTATAAATGTAATAGAAAAAAAATAAAGAATAATAAGAGTACCTACGTTACTTCAGAAATTTTTCTTTTGCTGAATTAGTAACTTACCGGTCGAATAGAACAGCTGTGGAAAGTACATGCCGTGCTGAGATCAGGAAGGTAAGGAGGGCGTGGAGGTGGTGGCACTGGGAACCTAGGTGGTGGTAGCTGGCATTCATCTATAGTCTGTAAAAGAAGGACTATTATAGCGGGCTTTCCCTCCAGTATAACCTAATTTTGCATGCATACATCAATCGTACCGCCAATGACAAATAACAAAACAGTGTCCTACTTCATAGTCCAAGAGCCCGGGGGAGAGGGGACAAGTTATTTCAACCAAATTTTTGATTACTTAAATTAAAACTATAATAAGTTACTAATCAAGGCTGAGGACACTGCCAACCATAGTTTGGGGGGAGGGAATAAAAAATGGCGGCAGTTTCAAAACGTTACAAAAACTAAAAAAAAAAAATAGTTTTTCATTCAGAGCTCACTATCTTTAAAACTACTTACAACAATTAAAACTCTAAAAGAACATCATTTAAGTAGAGTAGATTTGCTAAAATGTGAACCCTAACTAACAGATCTGTTTACGTTCATTTGTCCCCGAGATCAGTCTTTCAAAAAGCAACATTGTTTTTCCAAATAACGGAAAATCAATATTTTGTTAATTAACTTTGGCAGTATCATAGAAACTGCTGCTGCTACGAACGACATTCAGATATCTATTAGCTCTCAATTGCGGAGTAAGAGTAGCAGTTTACTTAATATGCGCCAAAATAAATTCGTAAAATGTTGATTTCTCGTTGTTAGGAATAAACTTTTGGCTTATGAAAAACTATATATGAGGAACTACAAGACGTACAGATGCATACTACCACCCAAATTATGTATTATAATGTACATCTTCCTAGGAGCAGCAGTTTCCAAGATATTCGCCAAAATTAATATACAAAATATTGATTTTGAGAAATATTTTTTTTTAAAACTCTATCTCGAGAACTATTGAATGCAAAGAACTCATGTTTTAGAAAATTTAATAAATGTGCTATAAAGTTTTTTAGTGTTTTAAGTAATTAAAGATATGTAGCTTGACCAAATGAAAAATGAGTGAAAACTTTGATTTTTTTTTTAATAAAGTAAAATTCAGAGCGCATCCTTAATGCCTCAATATTTACTTTTTAATGATATTTAATGTATCCCATATATAGTCTACGTAAAAATTAATTAAAAAATATTGATTTTTCATTATTTGGAAAAAATATTGCTTTTTAAAAAACTGTATATCCAGAACTATTGAACGCAAAGAGAATATTGGAGCTCTTATTTTATAAAATTTACTCTTCATTTAATAATGTACAATGAATTTTCTCAGTGTTGTAGGTAATTTTAATGATATAGAGATGGGAATGAAAAATTAATACAAATTCTAGGTTTCTCAAATAAAATAAACTTCAGGGGGCATGCACCTAAAATACCTGAATATTTACTTTTTAATGACATTAACAGCATCCCTTGTACAGTCTAGGTAAATATTGAACTTTTTCTAACAGAAAATGACGCACAATTTTTCTTCACTTAAAAGAATTCAAAAGCGATGTTTTTGTGACATATGGACCAACCCCAGTTTTCATTCCCCCTAACACAGTTGGTGGAATAATCAATTTTGACTCTTTAACTCTGTATGGTTTCCATTAAAGTAATCAAGGATTGGGGTAAAATAACTTGTTTTCTTTCTTCTCTTGGGCTCTTGGAATATCATATAAACTCAACTAACCTTTTATAAGGTGCATATATTATTTAAAAACTTTATACACCATCATTATAGAGTATAAGATAATTTATATTCATATATAATTTCAAACACTGCGTTTAAATTACACGGTAAATGAAAAGAATTAAAAAAAAACAATTCAACTAATTTAAAAACCCAACTTCTTTTGAACCTTTATCTCAAATATTTTTGTTTTTCTCCAACATTGAGAATAATCCCTTGGGAATTATATTGGAACCTTCAAGTTGATGTATCCATGTTATAAATTTTTGTCTGTTACTGGCTATTATACCAAAATCGATTCATAAACAATTATACTTTTATTTCAACCACTTTAACTGTTTAACACATTAGCTTATTTGCTGTCACACTTTCATAAGCTAATGTGTTGAATAGTTAAAGTGATTGAAATAAGGGTTTAATGTTTTATCAATCGAATAGCGCAAAGTGGCCGTATTAGAAAATATTTTAAAACACGGATACATCAATTTTCATGTCTCTTTGATAATAGCCTAAGAGCTGAAACATGGAGAAAAACAAAAATAGTTGAGAGAAAGGACGGGAAGATTTATTTTAAATTAATTAGCTACTCAAGAAATTAATATATTATCCCAAAAATTAATATATTAATACTAGTAATTAATATATTATCATGTGAATTAATATATCAATACTAGAAATTCATATATATTATCACAAGAATTACTATATTAATACTAGAAATTAATACAATAATACTGGACATTAATATATTGTCACTAGTATTAATGTATTAATACTAGAAATTGATATATTAATACAAGAAATTAATATATTATTACAAGAATTAATGTATTAATACAAAAAAGG
>NW_027113124.1:581126-604585 GCF_000696795.3 Halyomorpha halys | reverse complement strand
TTTATACACTTATAACTATATTATTATATTGCGTCAAAAAGGACAATAATATTTTTCAACTATTCATTGATTGCTAACGTTTTGACCCACAATGTAAGGGTGTAAAAACAATGTATTTGGGTTCAGGGCCTAGTAAGAAAATATTTTTTCTTGATTAATAGTAATACATGATGATCTCCATGGTCCTTCTCAATCGTCAGGTTTTTCCCCAATACGTTAAAAGATTTCGCTATCCACATAATAGGGGCAGGGTATGCCACAGGAGGGTATTCCGGAGCCAATCCATGGTTGATATTACTGCAGTATTTGAACCAAAGCATAGGAGTTGTTAGTTCTGAGCCTTACCTACTGAGATATCTTACTTTCAAAAGTGTAAACGAGGAACAATATTTTTTTTTTTCAAAAAAGAGTAAGTTTATTATTAAAATTTCAAATGTAACTCAAGTTGTGCATTATTTTACAGTCCAAGTAGTAAGATGTGTATAAGACTGTAAAAGAGCTCTTGTTTTTTGGGAGTCCAAAGGACTGCATTTTACCATAGGTAAGTTTGGCAAGAATGATACAGCCCAATCATTTAAATTAAAGCTATTTAACTGGTATTAATATATACCATTTTATTTAATAGATTATTAGAAAGTATGTGTTTTTGAGTGATAAAGATGAATTGAAATATCTTATAATGTATAAAATGTGTACTTTTTTCTTGAGGCATGTCATTGGTATAGGTTTCACAAAGGAGCATCATCCCCTAAAAGGTTGTGAATGAGAACTCGAAGAACTACGTCTCTGTTACTATATTTAAAGAATTAAAATGTGCCCCTTTAGATTACTTAGTATGAATATCAATCGATTTATAACTGATAAATTTTTCTATTTCGTTCCACAAAATTTCTTTAATGACCATTAACATTAAAGTTCAGTAAAGAAATGAATAACCTTTTTAACTTGCACAATCTTAAGAAATGGCAATGCAGGATTAAATGGATACAAATGGTAATTTGGATGGTGTTTTGTTGTTATGAATGGTTGTTTTTGACATTTGAGGCAACCTGATACTTTTACTAAGCTTGAGACTGATACTAACCAATTTATTATAGATATTAATGGCCAATTTATTACTATTCTTTTTTATTCAAACTACATGTGCACTCTATAAAATAATTTTAATGTAACTGAGGGTAAAATCCTTACATTATTAACCTCAAATTACTTTGTACCCTGTGCTATGTGACTTAGTCGTATATACCTTTTTTAATATTTCAATAAACATCTTAAACACAATTTAAGTTGATATGATAAACAATGGAACAATCAATATAACAATCAATATAACAATCAAATATAATAAATGATTTAAATTTAGATTGCATCAATATGTTTTAGATTATCACTCTTTTAGTGATAGTGTATGCTAACTGGCAGAAACCAGTAGAATGCAAGAAATAAATCTAGCTCATCTCTGTCTATAAGTACCTTTGCTTGGTAAGATTATCTCCTTAGTGAGCATACAGTGTGGTTGTAGATTGCTGTGGGCTACCTTAATCTGTAATAATTTGATCAATTGTAAATAACAATGGATATCATGCAAAACCTTGCAGGAACAATTTCTTGGTTCTACTAGTGCCTAAAAATTAGTGTACAGAACTTTTTATCCATAGGTTAGATATAAATATTATAATGGAAACTTGTTAATTGACAAGTTTTATTTAATTTAATTCTATTTTGTCACAATTGTTTAAAAAAAATTTAAAATGAGGAATTTTTGAATTAATAATCAAAACCTTATTCTATGCAAATGGTAAAAATCAGTGGTACAATGGAAGAAACATGTTTACTATTAGGTTAAGTTAGGATAAAATTAAAGGATAATTTTTATAATGGAAGGAATCCAGAGAATTGCAAGTTCCTGTGAATATTCTTCTTAATTTTGTTTTAATTATAAGTTTTATATATGTGTTTCAAAGCTATTGAAGAGTCTCCTCCCTCTTGGTAGAGAATGAGTATGCGCCATGCGGGTATCCCTACGCCAGGGTCGATTTACGTTGACAGAACAGAAAGTAAATTTGATATCTGTAGCTTGAATTCAAACCTGGACTTGGGAGTTAGGAGCAGTTAGGAATCTTACCTACTGTGCCACCATGTCTTACATAGGTATATTTTATTTAGACAGCTTTGATTCATTACAAGACTAGTTGAATGTATAGTAAAATTTCCTGAATTGCATAGAAGAAATAGACAATTAGATCAATGGGGAATCATATAAGTTCTAATATTTTGCATGTGAGTGATTAGATGGATATTGATGGAAGGAAAATGAACAGGGAGAGATAAGAGTATTACATTTCAGCTTAAAAAATTTATTACAATTTTGAAAATATATCACAGTTCCTGAACATGGAATTCACAATTTTATAATATATATTATTTTAATTTTTTCATACAGCAATATACATCTTTTTTATCAACTAAAAAGTTTCATTTATTTTATAAAAAAATTTTTATTTTGTAATACCTAACTAAATCAAAAGCATAAATTAATTTGCAACAATTTAGTTTGTCATAGTTTTAACTAAATGAAAACTAAAATATTCATGAAAGTCATAACGATTCCGTTAAAACAGAGGAATCTGGAAATTAAATTTATTCAAACCAACATTTTAGATGTATAATTAACTTGACTCCCAATCTTATAGAGCTGTTTCTTTAATTATTATTATCAGATTTACAATTTTTAATCTGTATAGATTTTTTAAAATTTAAATTCTAAGATTTAATTTCTAATTTTGCCTGTAATATAAATTAAATGTATCACAATTAATGAGTTTTTGACAAATACATTTATCACAATAAATTAATTAATCTCACATCATCACAATTTAGAGTATTGGATAAAAATATTACATTTTTAAAGTACAATAAAGATAATATCCTGTAAATTTTATTTTTTGTAGTATTTATAATAAATAACATTCTATAAATTAATATATAATTTCTGACAAGTTGAAATGAGCTAAATAAGTACTTAAGTATTTAACATAATTAATTATTTGTTTCTATTGTGATAAGTACAAACCACATTTACTTGTTTTTGGTTTTTGTTATTTTTTCACTTTCACTCACCTATATAAGTAATATATAGTAAGGGGAAGTATTGCGATAGTGCAAAATTTCGAATTTGAAATTGACGGAAATACTTGTTATCAGGTCTCGGGAGTCCAAAAGTCTCGCAAAATGGTGTGTGTGTGTGTGTGTTTGAAAAGCTTAGTTCAAAAACGAAAAGTCGTACGAATCTGAAATTATATGTTTAAAGGAAATGTAAATTTAGAAAGTTACAGAGACTTTTTTCGATAAAATTTGCTTATCGGAAGTGCCGCTTAGTATTATAGATTTATACATGTTTTCCATTTTCTCAAAAAGTGCTCTTACGATTTCGATTAAAACCGGTATATCAATGTACAATCAAGTGATATTTAATGCCAGCCAGGTTATATGTTAATATTTACACTTCATTAATAAAGTTGTTGGAACATTATTAATTTATTTATTATATTCTAAATAATCTTTAACAATGAAGATCTGTAGACATGATTATCTCTTAAACAAAGCATTGACGCATCAAAGTTATTATCTTGAGCATTAAGACAGGCTCGACATCTTTCACAGTAACAGTGGCCGAACGGCACACACAATGTGTCTTATAGTCATACTCTCCTCATCTGACATCACTCAAATTTTTGATTTATGGTGACATTAAACAAAATGCTTATGCAAGCTCGGCCATTGACCTCAATTCTTTACGAAGAAGGGTAATTAAAACTTGCGAAACAAGAATACATATCCATTGTCGTTCGGCCACTGCAGCTATGAAAGAAAAATGGCGAGCCTGTTTTAATGCCTTAATCACTTTCAACATCATTTAATATGAATAGTAATGTTTACATTACAATAATATAGTAATTGGAACACATATTAATTAATTTATCTAAATAATGCAAATCTTTACACGTGAATACCTCTAAAACAAAGCGCTGACGGACATAGGTATCCATCCGGTAATGCCGAATTCTCACCGTAAAGGTCTTTTGAGTTCAAATAATCAAGTTTCGCAAAAGGGTCTGTATGTACATGTGTGTTAACAGCCAAACTCAAAAAAAATAAATAAAAAAGTTGTACAGAAATGAAATTACTTATTTAAGGTAAGTTCACTTCAGGGACAATCAATCAAGTGCCACTTTGTATAAACTTTTTCAAACTTGATTGGGGTAAGATAGGCGGTCAATAAAGGTATCAAAATAGTAACAAAAAACTATTTATTGTTAATCAACGTTTTGCCCCACATTGCAGGGCTTCGTTAGGGCTGATAAGAATGAAGTTCTTTCGTCAACTGAACAGAACTTTAACAGAACTAGAACTCTCAGTTTACAACAGAACTCTCAGTTTACAACAGAACTCTCAGTTGACAACAGAACTTCATTCTGCCCTGCAAAGTGGGGCGAATCGTTGGTTAACAATAAATTGTTTTCTTTTACTATTTTGATACCTTTATTGACTGCCACCCGGACTATAATCCTCCATTCTTCTTCATACGGTCAACTATCTTCTTCCAACCAGTTTTGAACTTGTTTAACATTTTCTTGAAAAAGGGTCTAATGATTTTGATTACATATCTATTGACATGGCTCAAACACCGAATTTTCAAAATGGCTTCCTTTACAATAAAGTAAAGTAAAACAAAATTATTTGAGGTAACTAACTGCCTCTCATTGTCAGCAGTAATAAAAAATTGATAAATGTACACTATGAAACAATTAGATAATTAATTAAAAGAGAAAAATAGGATAAATAAGTACTATTAATTTTATTTATTTGAAATCATTAATCATCTCTCAAATTATTGCCATTAGTAAAAAAACCATGGATACATCTGAAAGAATTTGATAAATTACTAAAGGGGGAATGAATATAACATTATGATAATAGTCCAACTTTTTTGACTGTAATAACAACTATAGAGATAAGAAAAAATAGTAATAGTAATTGTTTACTTGATATAAAAATGAAAATACAGTAAGGAGAGGTGTCACCTTCTTGTATAACAAAGATATTTCCGTTTTGAAACCAGTGAGGATTAATTTCAACTGAAAATAAGGGTTGGAAGTGAAAGTGTTATGATACGCGTATCGGAATAGATTTTTTTTTCTCAGAACTTATTTATGCAACAAAATTTGGTATAATTTAAATACAATAAGTTTCGTAAACAAAAGGAGTATTAGTATACAACCATCTCTCCATTGCTCAAATTTCATGGGGATGACATATCATTTTGAGTAACGGATGCCAGATTTTAGTTGTTTTTAATCAGCATTTATATCCGAAATAGAAATACTTAAACATTATATATTGCACTTGTTAAAAAACTTAAGATATAGATTTAGAATAAAAGAAAAATATCAACATTGAATGGAGTGCTACAGTGAATGGTTTTGGGTTTGGGCACTTTTAATTTAGCGTGCCTCAGGGACTCAATAAAACAGATACGATTTCAATAAATGAGATGATTTCAACACAGACCTAATTGTTGACGTTTTAATTGCCTGTTATTCAATTTTAAAAGATGAAATTTTCTTTAAAATAATTTTTAGTGATTTTATTATAATATATATATATATGTATATATATATATAAGGACCAAACGAGTTTTTCTGATGAAATGAAAAGCAATATTCGATGTAAGGAGAGTCGATTGCAGTTGTTTGATTCATAAATCTTTTTTCCTTAAAGGTAATGAACTATCATAACAGTCCTTAATTAAATGTCTTTATAAACTATGATATCTTAAACCTAAAGATGGTTAGGGTGGTGATTAAATTAAACTAAAGTACTATAAATCTGGTTAATAAATGCCAACGTTTCAGTCCACTTTTAAAGGCATCTTCAGGTAAAAATACCATTCCGATATTGCTTATCTGTGAATAATTCCCCTGGTCCTGAACTGTATCCTAACAACATATCCTTATAGAGTTTATGAATGAACTGGTTCAGGGATTCAATAGTGTAGCATTAAAGTCAAAGGGACCGACATGTGCTATTTTTATGTAAGTTCTTATGTTTCTTGTGAATGATATATTTGAGCTATCTGGGAACCTGTTGATGATTTCGATTATTAAGAATCTCTACTTTCATGATATTACTACGGTGTTGTTCGAATTTCATTTTTTTTTTAAGGCAGTGAGTGGGGTTACCCTAATATGGACAATCGATTCCTAGGTACACCATCTTAGGACACCATTTGTATCCTGTTGTTTTCGATCGTATATTTCATCATAGCAATGCTATTTTGTTAATAATTGATGGTTTATTAACCGTTTTTATGTTTCTTTCTTCGTAAATGGCTTCTCTACTAGTTAAAAAAAGAGGAAAATGGACAGAAAGGTAACTAAAAAATGTATTGAAAGCTATGAAAGAAGGAATGTCATCTTACAATGCAGCTGAGCTGTTTGGGGTCTCTAGCAGTACTCTGAGAAGAAACAATTTATTTCCAACAATATCCAAGCCGAGATTGGGGAGGAGGACAGTTCTACTCGAATCTGACGAAATGGAACTAGTAAACAGGCTTACTGATGTGGGGATGCCATTGACCTCCAACTGTCCGAGGAAGTCGGTTTTCACTTCTGTATGAAGGGCTTAAAACATCGATTCCCCCTTCATATGGAAAACTTACGTTTACCAATTGTGTGGTGGATATGACAGCCGACTTGACAGCGTGTGTGTGTCTAGAATGTGAAGAGTAACCTCCTAAATTTATTCATATATTATTGCTACATTCTGCAGTGCATTTTTTAAATGATTTGAATCGTATTGAAATTGAAATTTGATATTTTCTTGGTAACAAAATAAAGTTGAGTTTGTAGGTGATATTGGGCCCCTAGTTTTAATATGGCCTGTTGATAATGGTTTGGGTAAGGGCATAAAATTTCTCCTAAACTTCCTTCTTAAATGATTACCTTATTTTATTTTGATGTTAGATAGATAACTCTATTTGGTCTAGGAAAACTTCAGACCAAAAGAGTGGATATTAAACCTTAGGCAGACCATATTTGGACCACCCACCCTATATTTGTTTTCTCTTGTAGCTATTTTTTATGTTTCCTCTTATTACTATTATGTTTATTATTTTTTACTGTGACTTCATTTTATTTCTTTTCTTTACATGCTTACTTTACTTTTTTTAACTCTATTTAATTTGATATTAATCTGTCTATGCGATTTTGTTTTCAATATTATGACCTTACCAATTAGATACTTGATTTTTCAAAATTGTATAAGCTTTCGTTTCATATATCTATGTATTTTTTTCCCTTTGTTGAATTATTTCTTTGTATCGTTGAAGAAGGTCTAAAATGTTGGCTGAAACGTTGGGATTCTTTGCATAGTTTTAATGAACCTCCACCCTAACCATTTATTCCTAGAAGAAATACTATCGTCTAATATTTTATACATAATACAAGCACTTGACATTGATATCTTAATTATGCAATAAAGTAATATCCTAATCTAATGACTAAATGACAACATGTATACATTTTTAAAAATAAATACAACTATTTGGTGAGTGCTGGCTCCAATGGCTGTTGCAGGAAATGTATATGCCCCACACAAACCTCTCTAGAACCGAATTTGTCGCCCATTATCAAACAAATTCGGATCTACAGGGTAAATGTAGAGCATTAACCAATCTTCTTCATCTTCTTCTATTTTCCTTGATCCCATCTCAAAAAACTGGTTAATGTATTATATTTAAATACATATATATTATTTGTTTTATTTCCCCAAAACATGATATGTACGACTAGGATATGATGTTACATGATTAGTGTGGATTTGATACATATATAAAAAAAAAAAATTAAAATAGTTTAAAACAAACTTTCTTGCTAACTATACCATGCAATTAAAGTTTTATGTTATTTTTCATAACGATAAGCAATGTGCCAAGCTTTTATCGCACCTAATAGTTAAATTAATACACAAACACAATTTATCAACTTGGTCTATTTAATTTTCTTTTTCATGTATGGATGTGTCCGATTTTAGTCAATAGTCAAGTTCTATTCGACGTTTGCGAGGATCTTTATCTGCTAATGACTTTAATGAGTAAAAAAGAAATGGTGTCAAAGAATATTGTCTATATTGAAAACATCAATTAATTAGCACGCTATATATAATCAAGAAAATTTGGATTTTAGAGTATAGTTTTTGCTTATTGCGATAATTCAAGACTGGAGGATGCTGTCATGATTTTTACGGAATTTTAATTGAACAAAAATCTAATATTTTAACACGACTACATTTGGATAAGATGGGAAAAAACTATACAGGTTTAGACTGATAAAATACATTATCTATATAATACAGGAGGTATCTATCTATGTAACAGTATATATAAATTCCCTTTTACTGGTTTGAAAAATGTTTCAGGAACATAGAAATACCGTTTACTTTAGAAAAAAAAAAACCTTGATCTTACTTTCTTTTCTCTTTTTAATACCAAATATAATTATAATTATATAAAGTAAATATATAATTAATAAATATATAACCCTGAAACGAACAATCCCTTGTTCTCTTCGTCAAGAATAATGAAATCCTAAAAAATCTGAAACTAAGGATGAACAATGCCATGATAGAGCCAACTCTAATGTAGGGCTGCGAGACCTGGGCTCTAGCAGGTACCCAAGGAAGTGGAATATAGAGATCTGAACGGAATGTCCTCCGTACAACTACAGGAGCGATCAGGGATCAGAACGTTAAACACATGGAGAAGAACTAACAGAGAACTGCTTGCAGAGACTGATCAGTCAATATCTCATGATATGAAGGCAAGGAGGTGAAAATGGGCGGGACATGTGGCTCGAAGGAATCCATCAGGACGCCTCTACTCAACAATGAATGTCATTATAGTTGCTAAGAGACCAATTTGGAGGCCAAAACCCGATAGATAGACAGAATCAACAAAGAAGCGAAAGATGCAGCAAAATGGAATGCAGTAGCCAAAAAAAAAAAAAAAAAAAAAGAAAAAATATTAAATATTTAGTAGTAATAATAGAACACTGCTTATAGCAGGCCCCACATAACCAGTGGTGGAGTATAAATAAATAAATCGTTGATAAAACTCAAGTTAAGTTCGGTACAACAAAATAAAATAACTGTAAATAAAATAACTAGCGTAGAATAATATAAAATAAATTTGGTTTAAGATCCCTGTGGTCTCCAAGAAGCAGAAAAGGCGGGTTATCTTACAGCTTTCCAATCTTCCTTCTAGGACGGCCTAGATTTTCGATCCGGCTGTGGCAGATAATTATTTATTCTGTTGCTGTAGTCATTATTCAACCCTGTGAGTTCGGGAGCCCTCCGGAATCCACCCAGCCTCGTAAAGAGGGTAACCTTAATTAGGGAAAAAATTGGCATTCGAACTGATTCTGACCAAATCACCTCCTTGCACTACCATTGGTCTAGTAACAGTACTTGCTCACAAAGTACTGAACCCCTGACCCGTTATGAGTTGTAGTGCCACAGATTTATTTAGTTTTATTATATATATATTTACGAAATATATATACACTTACGAAGTCCTTCCACACGTGTCTCATTCGCGAGACCCATCTCCAAAACATTTCCATATGTTCAGAAATTTGGATCACTTCCTTAAACGTAAAAATGATTGAAAATGATACTCAGGTAGAAAAAACATTTGTTGATTTAATTTCTTCACAAAGCCATGAATTTTTCAGTTTAGGGATTGAAAAGTTGATAAAACGTTGGGGAAAATGTAAAGAATATGAGAGTGAATATTTTAAATAAAATTGTTTTGGCTTCATGAAGTTGTTTTTCTAAATAAATTTTCCGGTAAAAACTGAAATTTTATATAGAACCCAATAAATAAAACACTTTTAAGCTACGAAATGTTTTTTTTTTATTGCAATATTTCTTAGTGATAATTTTCATAACTTCATCATGCTCATCATCATTATTGGTTGCACATTCACACAGATCCTCTTCTTCGTTTTCTTATGTTTCTATGTTATGGTTTAGCACGATATCTTTTAGCAATTATGTCCCCACTTTAAGGAGTTTCTATCATCGTATCAAAGTATTTTAATCTAGTTTTTTGACGGTCAGTAAACAATACAAAGATATTATCTTAGGTTATAAATTTATAAAATCTTAACCAGGTTTGATAATCATGAGAGACATTTTCAGACTTGGGAGATACGGTTAGAAATCATCAAACCTTCGAAAAAAGTCGTTCAAGCCCAAATTCAACAAGCCAGACAGCTGCTGTATATCAAAGTATTTTAATTTTTAAAAATGTGGTTATTTTTGTGTATTAATTAAATCTTTGATTATTTATATCAATACAAATATAACAGTAAACATTCAAAAAAGCGTATTATCAAACTGTTCGTGATTACGTGTTCCATGTACTATGCCGTGTTTGAAACTAAGCGCTTGCGAGGCTGGTAGTTTTTCTGTAATGAGGTCACATATATGAATGCATTTTTGAGGAAACGCTTAAGTATTCCATAGAGGATGAAACTGCCTAACGGACTGTCCTACTCATTCTGTGAAAAAATGGACCCAAGCGTTTTGGTAACTTGGCTACTCTTATATTCGTAGAGTAGCTATGAATACTAATAAATGTGGCAGATAAGCCAGACTACACGACTGGACACTACTCCCTTGTATAAGGCCAATTATTGAGATAGACTAAGACTATCACAGTGAAATCTCAGCTAACGGACACCCCTCTCAAGTATAGGGATTTCGACCACTTCGCAACGGACACCCCTGTAACGGACGCTGATAGCCAAATTCTTTCAACGGACCCTTGCGTAGTGTTGAAAATTAAGAAAGCTATATTTAATAGGTTTTAATTAATAAAATCAAAAGCTCTGTTATCACACCAAAGAAATTATTTCTTTTTTACTATTCTAGTCAAATATATTTATCCAAAAAAGTAAAGTAAAATGGTATTTTAAATTGGATTAACTGAATATCCAATGCTAACTCCTGGGAATACGCCGGTTTATTGTTGAGCGTATGGTTGCTCATCTCAAAACAGCGTATAGCCTCCACTAGCCTTTACTGGAAGAGGAATTGTGTTGCTAAGTTATATATAAGTACGCATCTAATATAAATGTTTAACACCTAACAGAACATAAGATCGATAATAAACGTGCAGAATAATGGCACGAATCGATCTTATTTAAGTTTATCCAAAATCTTCAGAAGTGGAATGCTCAGTCAGACAACTATGTCTTGACAGAAGCATCTGAAACCTGGACATTACATAAAGCATTAGCTGAACCTGTTGAAGGGCTCGAGAGGAAGACGGATTAATGGTTCGGTTGATGAGAATGGTTCTTTTCTACTCAAAAAAAAATAGCCATAAACAACAAACAAGCTTTAAACCTATGTGCTTCATAATTCGTTAGTGCCAACGAATCAGATGGCTGGGGCACTTAATCGAAATGGTTGAGGAAAGGACGGTCAGAAGACTGTATTGTGGATATCCTGATGTAATGATAACTTATGGAAGATCGAAAGGAAGATGGAAGTACGCGTCTCAAAGGACCTGTAGAAGATAGAAATATCTTTCAGGCGATCTACGGATGGGGTGGACTAGGCGGTTGTAATGGCCAAGGGTCGCTTAACGTTTAGTTAGGTCGATAATGAATAACTGAATAACAGTAGCAAGGTATTTTTATTTTAATCTCCACAAACCTTGTCAGTCAAGTTTAGCAATCCCATTCCAAAAACTGTTACTTAATTCAGGACTGATAGAACTTTATTTCGTTTAATTTCCTCTCGAGATGTTACATAATAAATGTAATAGTTTCATTTACTTGACGAACTAATTGAAATCTCTTTAGAAAAGATTCATACATTTTATGAGTTACTTTATAGGAAAATTAAGTAAAGATTCCCTTAGTACTTTGTAAGGAGTACTGTAACTAGACCAACGGTTGTGCAACGACGTGATTTGGTCAGAATCAGACTACCAGATTTTTACCCAATTAAGGTACACAGTTCATGAGACTGAGTGGATCCAAGATTGTTCCTGAACCCACAGGGTTGATGTATGGCTACTGTGGAACAGAAAATAATTATCTGCTACAGCCGAATTCTAGCCCGAGTTCTTTGAGTCAGTAGCAGAGTAATTTACCATGGTGCTACCCGCTCCCATCCATTATTATGTCTGACATATATAATAAAAATATTATCAAAGAGCCACGGTTCGCTAACCCGTGGCCAATACGTTAGTTCATCATCTTGTAAAAGATTGTCTGGTTCGACGGTGGAAATTAACCCTAAATAGTCACTTTGAACCAGTTGATCGGTCATATATTAGGGAAAAAATACTTCCCCACAGAGCTAATAATGGTTTGGCACACATAGGCTTAATAAGAATTATCAGGGCATAAGCCAAATCCTCTAATTGACGCGTGATGCAAGACTAGTACTCCTTAAAATAAATACATTTTAAGTTATTCTTTATGTTGTACACTGAGGTTAGAACAAACCTATTTGGAACTAAATACCAGTTAGTCATAGATATTTAAGAGAGAAACGAGAAGATTGGGGAGAAGAATGTACTTTAATTATTCTATGAAATTTAACAAAAATATTGTATTGTGCCAAAGATTCTCGCTTTAGGTATTTAACCAGCAGTCTTCCAAGGAGCGACCCATTCCACACAGCGTAGCTCATCATAAAATTACACAGCTTATTAATATATTATATTTTAATTTAAGTTTGAGACTAGATAACTTAAATTAATGCAAAATATTTGTCGATCCTTATTTTTCACTTTGTTTATTTTTCTCCAACGTTTCGGCCCTCCGGCCATTATCAAGGAGACACCTGTTATCAACAAATTACAGTGCTTAATATATTTCATGTTTCTCTAGTATCAATTTAATTATTAGTTTCCTATTTTTAATAGCTATATTAACGTAATTTAAAATATTTTAATAGACAAAAAAATTGAAATAACACTCATCTTATTTTTTAATATTTTATTTATTCATCGTTTTTACGATTTAAATGATATTTTTATTTAATAATTTAAAAATTTGTATGAACTATTTTCAATTTACTGCATGTTAATTTTACTCGGAGCTTCAGAATAATGGAGGTTAAGGATTTTTTTTTTTAATCTGATTTAAAATCTATTGTATAATAAATATAACTGGGACAATTAGCCTGCAATAGAGAGAAAAAGAGTTTAATTATTTTTACAAGACTATAGTAAATTATGATCGTAGAAATATAGTGTTATGTGTTGAGTGAATTGAAAGTAAATATTTTAAGTTTGGCCTTGGTAATGGCATGAGCGCCGAAACGTCAGATAAAAATAAAAAATTTGAGAGCCAAGGATAAAATTTTTTTTTTACAATTACTCAGTTTTTTATTATTGTAAAGATTTACATAGTATTAATCTGTGGGTGCGGCTTTTGGTAAAGGAATTTAGGTACTTGACAATTATTGTATCGCCACTTTAGAATAATAATTTATCTAATATTAAAACATATGTTTATTCTTTTGTTATTGATAACTATTGATTATAATGAGAAAAGGGCAATTGCGTTCCTTCAGGATAAAGAACTTTTATTAAGAATGAAGGTATGTTCAAACGGCCATAAATGAATCTTTATTTTGGTAAAAAAAATATATTTGAGATGGTAGAAACGAAGTTATGAAAAGCATCAAGCAAAACGGTTGATTGGAATAATTACATTCAAGAAGTGGGTACATGGAAAATTGAAAAAAAAAAACAACCTGAATTGGGCAAGACGGTGAATTTGTGGAAATAGACAAAAGTTAATTTATGAAAAAAATAATACGTAGGACGCCTCCTTTCTCAATAATAGCTTTTCGGAGAGATTCACCGAGAAACAAATGAATTATTTTTGTAATTAGTTAAGGACAGATCAGAATCCACACTGTCAGAAGTAATTTAAAGAGTACATCCGAGTAGTGTAGTTGTATCAAATTCATGAAACGGAGGGCAACAAAGATCAAAATTTGTTGATCCAAAGACATTAGCGAATACGCAAAAAATCAAAAGATTATGGGGAACAGCTAAATGAGAAAATAAATGAAGAAGAGGAACAAATTGGAATTTTCTAGCATCTTATATAACTAAGTTCATGTAGTTTACTCAACTTAAAGAAAAAGATACGTTTTATCAAATTTTATTTGACATGAAAGATTGTTGGTTGTAAATAAATAAAACTTAATTTTGTTTACATAAACACGTGTGTTTTGTTTTATTATATTATTATTTTGTTTCAAATAATTTAATTTATTCGAAGAGGCAATACTATTATTGACAAGCACCATTTTATGTACGCCTAAGTTAACCTGGGAGAGGTGTAGCCTTGAGCACTTTGCTCATATTGAGAAATAAACGTCTATATTTTTATAATATTTAATGTCTTGTTTATAATTTTGTCTAACTTCTGTTAACCTTTTGATGTTGTTATTGACGCTTGTTTAATGTTATTCCCTCTTTTACCTCACCACCTATTCTAAATTCAATTTTGCTCTGGCCTACTCGCAACGCTAAGATGGAGCATTTTTCTCACCAGTACACTCTTAACGTGACATCTTTTTTTCACATTTTGCTCACCTGGACACCTCTGGCGTTTCTCATTGTAAATCATGAGCCGAGGCAAGAAGATGTTAGCTTTTTACGAAATCTGGATTCTTCAGCCACAGATGGAAAAGCTACAATTTACAATAGCAATCTCAAATTATATTGAATGTAATCATAATGAAAAGTATAGATTTTTATCATCGTCACAACCATATTTATTAAAAAAATAGTAAACATTTTCTACCTCGAGATAAATGCTCACGGGGCACCTCTTAGGGGGCAAAAAAGTTGGACACTTCTGTCAGGTTAAAATTATTCTGGAACGCCATAAATCCTTTAACAACCATTTAACTGTTGTTAAATTCATTTTACTCATGCGGATGTCGGGGTATGAGTGGATGCAATGAGATTGCAGAATCATTTGCAAAGAACAAAATAAAGCAATTTCGTCCAGAATCGTACTACAATGGACTAGTATACTTAAGAAATATATCAAATCCTGTGAAATGAACAAGAAAGGTATAGGCCTTAATTTACCTTGATTGTGTCAGTAGAAAAATGAAACAAAACGTTAACATTAGAAGACAGACGAACTGAAGAACTTTGAACTTATCGGGAAATGTTCCTGTCGTCTTGGAACATGAACAGCATCTGGGACAGGCCTTACCGTCCCAAACAATTAATCCGCCCCACCGGAAGCCTAGAATTCATCTGGGACTCTTGAGACGGTCAGCAAGTTATATGATATTACCAAAGCACGATACAGATACCTTTCTCTTTGTGAAGACAAAATGAAATGCAAAATTAATTCAATACATTTAATTCTGATTACGTTCAATTACAGAGTATAACTCACGAAAACCCAATTAAATTTCTCAGTTCTCATAAAATTATTCTTTAGTTTAATGTTGCATACATGTCTTTTATTTGTATAAATAATGTAGTCCATTAGTTTCCAAAAGATAACTCAATATTATATTCAAAGCATTTTTTTTTCATTTATACTAAATAAATAAAACAAACCTTTGAATCCTATTTTATTCGCTTAAAATGGGCGTGGTAGATAGTTTAATTCTTTAAGGTTAGCTTCTTACATTTACAGAATGAAACGTTCCATTTTAATTTTTAACCAATCAAATTTTCTTACGCGGACCCATCAATTGGAATAACTAAGGGTAACAATGGATAGATGAAGTAACAAATGCAACATTATCTGTGATATTTAAAACATCCACAATTAAAAATTATAATAAAACAGATTTTCAAAATAATTTGAAGACAATATCTTTAGAGATGAAATGCTTAATTTAGGCTATGCTTGATTTTTGATGCCTAAGGATGTTGAATCATTGAGAAGGATAAAGAAGAAAATCATGACAGTATAATCCAGCTCTTGTATCACTAAAGCAATCATATCAACATAAATTCCAAATATTTTTGTGAAAATGTGATTCACTACTGACATCATATATTGTCATCAAAATAACTTTAAAAATAAAATTAATATCAATAATTTACAAAATTTTGAACGATTAGTTAAAAAAGGACTTTTGCAATTTTGAATTATTTTGTGAAGTGTAGAAATTAGATCAACAATATGTCCACAATATATTATGCTTTTATATCTATAAAGTAATATTTTTGTATAAATGTAAGTAATAAAAAAAATCGACAAAAAGTCTAGTCTCTCTTGTCATACTTTATTTACAAATGTCTTGTCATAATCTTATATTATACAAGACAATTTCTGAATCTTATTTTGTTCATTGTAATAACTTTACAATGGCTTGGAATAAACATAAATTTAATTTAACATTCTAGTTATATTTCCTGTCTTGAAAAAGTGTGAATAAAATAAAGCAAGAATTATTAAAAAAATATTCAAATATGTTTGATTTATTAGATATAATAATTTACAAAACAAAAATGTAGTTAGTTATTTTCTAGCGAATAAGTCAAATGATATTCCTGTTAGTCAAATGTTTACACTGCATTTCACTTATTCAAAAGATTAAATGCAATCAATATTTGAAATCCTTAGCTATATTTTCAGCTGCTAAATGTGAACGTAAATACATAATAAGTAAAAATGTAGCGCTAAGCAAATCGTTTCAAATTTCTATTTCTAAAATGTAAGAGCAGAATCCTCCAATCTATACTATCTATAATAGCTATAAGCGTTGGTCAAATTTGTAATATATATATTTCATGGTCTAAATCTGCCGTTATTTCCATTTTAAGTAAATAAAATTATCGGAATTTCAGTCAAATTATTCAGTCAGAAAGTTACGACGTCTAAGAGTAAAGATTAGACACTGTGTTTACGAACGTATATGGATCAATAACAGACGAATCGTTCAGCATATAATTACACATTCATTAGAAGCGGATGCATCACTAATAAAAATAAAATAAATTAAAATGATAAATATAAAAATAAGCCAATGTAATGAGTAAAGTAACAAGCAATAGTTTGGGAATATGTTGTAATAAGTGGGGGGTAGCTCACCATATTTGGGTTGGATAGAAGCCAGGATGGGACTGAGTGGGCGACTTCCCCTGCACCGCGCAGGCGCGGTCTCACCCTGCCTCCTTCTAGGGCAAATAACGATTTATAGTCGGATGCGTATTTTTAGATTTAATGCCAAAAAAAAGTCTACATTTTATAAATCATATGCCCTTTTTAAGATGACATTGTTTGGCTTGAAGTTGATTGGTTACGGGAGTTCCGTTGGAGTAGCGTTCCAATAGAGCGACCGAACCGAAGTTCTAAAAAAAAAGTAAATAAGGAACCAATCAATTCGGGCACCATCATGAGAATGAAAAAAAAATTACAGAAGATAAAATCACATAAATATTGGAGTGTATGTTTTGAAGTGATCTACTGTCTTTTTTGTTAACCCTTTGGATACACATTTATCGCTTAATGTATCATTATAAAATTCTCTATCAGATTCGAAATCACTACTTTCATTAAAATTGTAGCTATCACTTCGATGAAGTATATTCTCTATTTCTGTCATTATGGGGTTGTGTATCGCAAACAAGGTTCACCAAACTACTAAGATTATTTGTCATGTTGCAACAGATACACACTACTTTGAAATAATCTGGAATTAACTTGGTAAATCTAGTCCCTCTTTCAAGGACGTCATCAGGATCCATCATCAGAACGTCATGCACTTCTTTGCCCAAACAAATGCGTGACGTACTAATATTTTGGAATGTTGAAGTGAGGTTTCTTTGATCTGCATTAATATGATCATAGCTTTTTGTTTGTCCTGATTAGGACAGATTACTCATTTACTGGTAATTCAGAGACGTGAAGGTTTTGGAATATATAATATAATTATATTATAAATATGAAGTTCGTTTAAAACTTTCCATTTCTTGTTAGGACATCAGACTCCAAGAGTAGATAAAAATTAAAGGGTTCTTAAAAATATTGTTTTTTATTTAGCCTCATGCATGGGGTTCTTGCAACCATTGAACTATGCTGCTTGAATTCTGCAGGTTCTGTTTTCTTATGTTTTTTATTTTTTATTCTAACAGATTATATTTATAACTGCTTGAACACTCACACTATTGGTTTTACTTTCCTATGATATTTTTTAACTCCACAGGTAAAATTACTTAGTTTCAAAATAATTATATATTAGTGAGTGTTTATTATTAATATGGATTAATTTTATATTATATATTTTGATTATGATATATTTGGTACCTTTTAAAATTGACACATATCACATTATTGCCATCTAAAGAAATTTAAATTTTGGGAACTTTCAACTTTATTATTTTACTTAGTATCCATTTTTGTAACACTAAAAATTTCGATTTTTTTAATAAGTTAATTATAATTAATTTGATTAAAAATATGAGGATGAGGAAGAAAAGAATTTAATTGAGAGAGCAGTATATCAATATAGTTAAAAGTAACCAAAATAATAAATTGTCAAAAAGCCTTGACCAGCTAAACTTATTTTTGATTTATATGCGTTTTATTTTGTGACATCACGAATAATACAAATCTATGGTATTATAAAAATTATGAATATAACCAATATTAGCTCTCAACATTTTTTTTAAATACCAAGGACTATTATATATGATTCAATGCATTTACAAACTCGCTAATTTATTTTAAAAATATATATTTATTTATTTATAATTACTATTGGAAAGCATACAGTTTATTTATTATTATTTGTACAATACTATAAATTTTAACAATATAAGATATTGAATCAAGAAGGTATTATATTATATTCCTGTGTATGTATGGATTCATTGAAGTAG
This sequence comes from Halyomorpha halys, assembly GCF_000696795.3. Classification (NCBI taxonomy): domain Eukaryota; kingdom Metazoa; phylum Arthropoda; class Insecta; order Hemiptera; family Pentatomidae; genus Halyomorpha; species Halyomorpha halys. The sequence goes on along the minus strand of NW_027113124.1, from coordinate 585,624 downwards.
TTAGTTCACACATTTTTGTTAAAAATTATAATCGAAATACTGTGTTTAATTATTAACTTTGAATAGTGATATACTTATTTACTACAACGACTTCATGGCTACGTTATAATATAAGACAGTAAATACATCTAATCTATACATAAACTGAAATTGACATAAAATTTGCTATTACCACCTCTTTGATGTGGATGAACAAAAACAATAAAGGGAGTTCTAAACTGTAAAGAGACAAACATCACTGGAGTATAAAATGAGGTTAAAAAGCCAAAATTACCTAATTATTTAAGCTGTGAAGTTGAAGTTGATCATCTGGAAATAGATGGCTTTGGGGACGCAAATAGCCGGGGGTAGCCGAGGTTATCTCCCTTCACAAAAGCTGTTTACAACTTTACCTCTCTCGCCTTCCAAGGCCCTTATCCTTCATTAATTTTCAATTACCACAAAATTAAAGTTTTCCCCTTGAATTATCTCATTTTACACTCTCTTTTCGCTTTTAAATACTGGATTATACGGATAAGCGGATAGTAGCGATATATGTTTATCTAAACGATCTTTCTGTACTTTATTTTTTTATATTAAAATCGAACGGGACAGTAAAAGTATTTGTAATTTTTCAAATTTTATTTACTTGTTGTTGAACATTTTGATCATTTTTTTTGAAGCGTTGGGAATTAAGGGTATTAAATTATAAATGAAAAAATGTGAGAAGGAATTAAAAAAACTAGTGCGATACGAGTATAACATATTTTTCACTTACTATCATGCAAGGAGAAAATTTCAAACATAAAATAGTTATTATTTTTTTACTATGAAAATTCAGTACTTAAAGAGTTTCTTGTGGTGCAAAAAAAAATGTTTTTCTTTCTTATAATATAACAGTTTAACGGGCGCTCTCAGCTGATTCCCCAGTCTCTGTGTCAAGACTCATTTCTTGGTCGGGTAAAAACCGTATTATGCAAGCCCCCACCAAAGTGAGTCTTAATAAACTTTTTTTTTTTGTTTATTCTTACATTCTCAGGGTTGGATTTAGGACGTGACAGCCGGATTGGGGCGTAGGTCCCAGAGCACCAGGTTTGGAACGTTGTGGGTTCGAATCCCACCTTAGGCAGTTGAATCTTAACACTCCTACCTCCTACATTTGGTGGCAACTCCAACATAGCCACCAGGAGTTGGCAAAAAGAATCACTAGGCCCACTCGCTGGACTAGTTTCCCCCAACAGATAACAATACCATAGGGTCAGGTTTATTGACAGCACTAAAGTAAATAAAATGAATAACTTAAGCTTAGAAGTACCTGTTTACATGTGTTAGTTATAATATTGTTTTTGTCTAATAATGAAAAAAAATAACCTCACACATACATATGAAGTACATTTACTCAATGAAAGAACAGCATTCGTGTAAACTCATAATGCCGTCTCTCAAAAGTGAATTCTGGTCTCTGGTGTGCATTTCAATCCCATGTCTCAAGATCTAACGTGTTAAAATTGTGTGCTCCTCCCAATCTTTCTAAGATATATTCAGATTTGGGTATGGGCTATTTTTCATGAGCCGTATTGTCGTTCAGCATTCGATGACAACCTGATACTTAACGCCTCCGGTATATATAGGGACACTGCCGTGCTATATTTCCTTCTGCCCCGCGTTAAAAACATCAGGAGCGGAGACACTGAGCCATCAAGTGACCAACTTTGCAGCAAAGGGAATATTTGCGTTCTTCCTAACGGCTGTTACCTCTTGGTTTCCTCTGCCCTTGTCTTTTTTTCCTTATCTTCCATACTCTCTTCTCCGGCAGTGGATTGACGTCTTACTGGGACGTTGGTAGGCGACTCTTGTACATTCCAACTCTTCTATCTCTATGATGGATTCTTCCTCTCTGGCGCTGGCGTCAATTATGTTCTGCGTGCATTCTACGAATGACTGCTCTCTCGGTAGACCCTCTTTCTTGCATACCTCTTTTGCTAGCTGGACCTTCAATATAGTCGAAAGAAACATCTTCCATCCATGGACCTGGTCTTATTCCATCTTTCCATTTCCACATCCATTTATCTTAGTTTCTCCGTAATTCAGTCGAAACGGCGTTTTTAACTTTTAGTACGCACCAGGGTGTTTACTCATCTAATAGGATCTGGTTCAGGAAGCTCCTTTTCACTCTACAGACCACTGCTACGTTTAATGCATCTGCATCCTCACCTAATAACTGGTTTTCAGATACCTAAGATTCTATTAATAATCGGTTGCCACCTTTCAGAAAACGATCTAGCTCGCCGGTTCCTTCGGTGAATCTTTCCGGGTCCAACACGGTCTTTCTAAGATCCTGTGCAAAAGCTGTATGGGCCTTGATCTACTAAAGCACGTCTGCATGTGCTCCGCTATCGTAATCTTCGGTGGAGGGGAGAACTCTTCGGTCACCGACGGAGAAGGCTTGTCGGATTCAAAACTGCTGGTCTTAGTACACTGTTACTTGTTATATTCACAAACCAAAAAAAATATATATAATTTAAATAGAGCGTGAAAAAGAAAGACGAAATAAAATTCTCGGGCTTAAGTACTCAATCCGATTTAAAGCTTCCGGGTTTGAGCACCACTTATGATTCGCCGAGTATAAAACTTGAAAAATGGAAGGGAACTTGAAATGAACTAATTTCTTCTTCGATTGTTCGACCTGATGTAGATTAGGGAGTTGCGATTAAGTATCTTTTCGATAACGGTCCCGATTCACCATATTTTTTAGCATACGATGATTTAGTCATAGGTTCTACGATACGGCTGGACACAGTTTATATTCATACTTTTGGTCCTTAAAATAATCCAAAAAATATGACTCATCATCAGTATTTTTTTTATGTAGCTCAGAATAATTTTATCATTATGAAATTAAAATTATCTAATGATTTATTTAATTTCAATATCTGTTAGTAAAATTTCGAATAAAAAATAACTGCACAGATTTACTTTATTTGTAGAAAATAACGATTGAGTTGTACAAAAGCTACAAGTTAATACATTAATACAAAACTGCGAGCCATGAAGATGCAAATTCCGATTTTTGTTTTCAAAAGGGATCTCCAAGAAATTTTTGTAGAGGGGTTAGGATGAATGAACGTCTACACAGCGAGACACCTACGTTTGGGAAATATTTAGAATGACTTTGGACTAAGCAGGAAAATTACAGATTGTATGAACCGCCAGGCAGAGTTCTGTAGGGTTAAATTAGCTAGCTAATATTTAGTTAATTATAGAGCAAACTAATAGCTAATTAGTTGTCAGAATCAGTTCCGCGAAAAAAAATGGAACTAATTTAGTTACTGACTGTTAGCTGCTGCTAATTCTTACAACTAAATTAGTTATTGGTCGAAATGAAGAACTAAAAACTATTTTAGCTAAAGATACATGGTAACTAAAACTAATTAAAAATAACTTTAGCTATTGGAGAAAACTGATAAGTAATTCTTTAACCCTGTTAGTGGTTAACCTAACATATTGGGGGCCCTTAAAATATTTACAGGGATGTAGAAAATGAAAAAAATATCAATATTATGATCACGTACTTGTGTATCGATTTATTTTAACTTTTTGTATTTCGGACATATTGGGTTCTCTTGATATGTTTTTGGACTTCCTGAAAATAAAATAAAATCGATTTAATGATCGCCAGCTCACGAATCGATTTATTTTTACTTTTTAGGATTTCTAAAAGTTAAAATAAATAATATATATTGGGGTCCCTGTATATGTTTTCGGAGGAGCTGGAAATGAAAATTAAATCGATTTTATGATCCAACGTTTCTGAATTCATTTATTTTAATTTTTCGGATTTCCAACATAATGGGGTCCCTCAATCAGTTTAAAGGGATGATGAAAATTAAAATTTAATCGATTTCATGATAGCGTGCTCGCGAATCGATTTATATCAAATATCATGAAAACTGTTGCTTCTACGAAGATAAACATGGTAAACTACTTTAAAGAACATTAAACTAGCTTTTGAGTGCTAATAGACATCTATACGTCGAGTGGTTTTTGAGACGTAGATTTCTGAAAATGAATTGACTGTCTACTGATTTTTCAGAGTGTTGTTGGTAGTTTTAAAGATATAGAGCTCCGAATGAAAAATTATTTTTTTTTTAGAGCTATGAAACAACCACCATTTTTTATCCCCCCAGCTACACATGGCAAAATCATCAATTTAGAATAGTAATTATACATAATTTCATTAAAATAATAAAAAAAATAGGGCAAAATAACTGCCTTTTTTTTCTCCCCGGCTCTTGTACTAAAAAGCATAGAACTGAAGTTAAACGTCATCTGACGCCGTAGAGGCGGATTCTCGGATCAATAGGCCTGAGGCCATCCAGGCCTTAATACCAACTGTCTTCTTTGGTCCAGTCCTTAGTCATATTATAGAATTTCTTATTATATATGTTCTATAAATATACTTACTTACTTAAATACAACCTATAAAATAAAAAAAAGTACAACTAATTCCTTAATATGA
>NW_027113124.1:574856-581036 GCF_000696795.3 Halyomorpha halys | reverse complement strand
TTTTGCTTTACTTTTAGTTTGTAATAAGAGTGTCAATCTTTTGTTTTGTTTATTGTATATACTTTATTGTAAATAGTCATTGTTGTTGTATTTAATATTAATTTATTGTATAGTTGAAGTTTACGAGGATTGTTCGTTAACTGGTGGAGGGGGGAGTTACAGCCTCAGTCAGCTGTTCCTTCGATGTCAGCTGACGGAGGAGATTAGCTGATCGAATGTATATAAAGAGATGTACCGAACCCAATAAAGTAGTATGTTACAGCAGTTCACACGTGTAACATCTTATTACTTCTTCTCTTTTTTTTGGACATTAGGATTTCGCCGATACTGGTGCCGAAAACCGGGAACTTTAGATACCGGATTATTTTTCAGTCTAAAAGAAATTTTTTTTTTCATTATTCTCTTTGAATTATGACCAGTAACGGATTATTGAGAAGAGCAGTTCTGAAACTAGAGAATATAAACCAAAACAACCAACCTCAAGCTGGTGTCAACCAAACTTCAGCAGCTAGCAACCCACCTCCGCAGGAGATTCAACCATTACCGGAAGTCTCTTTATCGCAATTTCGTGCCACGACGCTAGAATGGATCAAGGTCCGTACGGCAACTGCCCAGGACCTGAGAAAGGCGGTATCGGACCTAGAAAAATTCACGGGAGAGACCGGAGAATTAAATCATTTTTTAAAAGGGGGCAATCGCCTGATGGGGTGAATAGAAGCGAAGATGTCGGAGGTTCTACTAGACAGCGAGGATGCAAAAGCACTGAAAGCAGCGGTAGTCTGCCGTGTAAAAAGAAGTATCCTAAATCAGGCAGATGATGAGACCTCCTGGAAGGTCATCAAAGAAAGATTAAAGAAGGCATTCAGAGGAGGACGGTGGACCCCAGAGGAGGTTATATTCATGATGATCAGAGAAACGCAAAAAACGAGACAGTCTAATGGGGAATTTTCCGCAGAACTCCTCGGACTCGTAGCCTCACTATGACAGAATTCAAGATAAACTCAGCGAGATGATGGAGACAATCCAAGTACAGGGTAGGATGCAATTCCTATCCATGGTCCTGAAGATTTAGTTGGCAAAAGAACTGGGGAAGAAAGAGGGAATGCCGAGAGACCGCTCGGTTGTGGAATGTGCTCAAGATCTCATTGATACAAGCGCTAGAGAGGTGGAGGCCCAAATGGAAGTAGAGGAGCCAGGGTGGACTCGGATGAAATATCATCGGCCAAGAAACATACCAAACCCTTGGAGAAGAAGAGAACAAAGAGATGGTAGAAGAGAGAGAAATAGTAACACAGAAAATAAAAGGATCGGGATTAAACCCAGAAACAAGGGTCGGCGGAAGGACCGCAAGTGCCATGGGTGTGGTAAAACTGGACACCTGGTAGCACAGTGTCCCCGCACCAGATGTTTTGAATGTGGGACAGAGGAACATATACATTGACAGTGTCCCTATATGTATCGGCGGAGGGAGCAAAATGTGCCAACCATATAAGAGGAGAACACGGCGGTTTGCCTATAATAGAGATTGCAGGAGTGAGGTGTCTGGTAGACACCGGTAGTTCCATTACTATTGTGTGTCGAAAGGGTGTGGAGAAGTTGTGTAGTGGAGAGAGAGCACACCGGATTCAGGTATGTCAGTGTAGGTTAATCACCTTAGGTGGCCCTTGCGAGATAGAGGGGGAGGCGGAAATAGGTTTGAACCATTGGGGATTTAGTAAGGGCATCTTGAAAGTGCATATTGTAAAGACCATGCTGAGGGAATATAAAGTAATTGTGGGGTGTGACCTGCTAGGGAAGGTGGGTGCTTGGATTTAGAATACCAAGTGAAAATGGAAGATTAAGATAGGTGGTAAAACCTACAAATGTCATCAACAACAGAGGAATGAGGGTGCACGGATTGGGGCAATCAATCAAGCTGAGGACTGGAGACAGCGAATCAAGAGGGAATACCAGGATATTTTTTTTACAGAAGGGGATATCCTCGGAGCAACCGGGAAGACTGTCCATGAGATCCCACTGAAGCAGGAGAGGGTAACATATGTAAAGGAAAGGAGATACCCACAGGCACTACGTCACCACATCCGGGAGGAACTCGAAAGTTTAAAACGACAGGGAATCATTATTGATAGTACATCCCCATACAATAGTCCATTATGGGCGGTTAAAAAAAGGAGTGCGCCAGGTGAAACTACTGAAAAGTACAGAGTGGTGATAGATTACAGGAAGCTGAATGAGAATACCATTGATGAAAAGTATCCAATCCCCAGATTTGAAGACATTTTAGACTAGCTGGGCGGGGCGACGGTATTCAGTACACTGGACTTGAAGGGTGGGTATCATCAAATAAGGATGTACCCTAATGATCAACATAAGACGGCATTCACTTTTGAAAGGGGTCACTATGAGTTTACAAGGATGCCGTTTGGCCTCAAAAATGCCCCCATAACCTTTCAGCGCCTGATGGGCGAGTTTCTGAGAGGAATTGACGAATCCGCCTGTCAGATTTACATGGATGACCTTGTGTTCAGTAAGAACGAGATTGAACACGTGCGAAACTTGAATAGCGTGTTCCAGAGAATAAGACATTTTGGGCTCAAATTTTCGGGGGAAAAGTCGGCGCAGGGGAGGAACGAATAAAATTTTTAGGTCATAAAATTTCTAGGGAGGGATTTAAACAAGACCCGGATAAAGTTTCAGCTATCCAGAAAATGGCAGTACCTAGTGACATAAAAGGAATTCGTAGGTTGTTGGGGACTCTAAATTATTACAGGAGGTTTGTTCCAGAAATGGCGGAGTATCTCGTTCCATTCAACAACCTACTCAAGAAAGGCAGGAAGATGATCGTCACCCCGATGATGGAGGACAATATCAGACGGTGCATGGAGAGGTTGCAGCAAGAGCCGGTACTAGCTTTTCCAGATTTTAATCGGCAATTCACGATTACCACAGATGCGAGTGAGTATGCGCTAGGAGCGGTGCTGTCTCAGGAAGGTGATGGGGGAGAGCGCCCAGTGGCGTATGCCAGATGGCGCCTTACGGAGACGGAAAGTAGGTACAGCGCAATGGGGCGAAAACTCTTGGGAATAGTGGGCCGTCGATCACTTTAGACGATATGTGTTCGGCAGAAGGTTCCAGATACATACTGACCACAGACAACTCCAGTGGGTGGGGAAACTGAAGGAATCGTCAGCCATGATAACTCGCTGGAAGGAGCTTCTAGGTACTAACATTTTCTATTTGTAAGAATAAATTCCTTACGTTTTTAACTTAATATTAAAAAATTGAATTGATTTCTACTTGAAGTTGTATGTTACATAACTTGTGAAAGTTCCCCATAGTGTATATTTCATATATTGGTAAGTTTAAGTAAAAACTGACTATTGGTATTACAATCATGGATATATGAGAACATTTATTGATGGCTTCAGTTTTATGTCACTTAAAAGACAAACCTTAATATTTTCTTCTGGCATGCCTTGTAAGTGACCATTCCGTTCCTGCCTTTTTGCGTTTCTTCGTGTAGTAATTGACATCTGATGATATTATTTAAAACATGGAGGAGTCTGAAAATGCCTCATGATCATGAAGTCCGGAATTGTACACTTTCCGTTACAAAATAAAAAAGTTTTATTTATTCATTTATTTTTTATTTGATGTCTTGTTTATTCCATAATACATAATTCAAGGTTCCAATTACCTTTCCTGATTTTGTCCATTATGTCTCTGTTCATGGGCTTAGGCAGGATTTCGCCAAGGGGGAAGCAGACCTTAGCCCATTACACACACACGCATATATATAGTCCATTCTGGAACGTTGGGTAAATGAAAGATATGTAATTCTACATCATTCCAAGAAATGCCCCCAAACCATTTTACCTCAAATACAATTATTACTTTTAAAATGAAATGGATGTAAATGAATCTTGAAAATGAACATAAAATTATATGAGGTGATGAAGAGGTTTGCTTTGAGAGCATCGGCCATCTGGGATTGCTGGCAAAAATATTAACCATCTCTTCTACTATGGTTGCTTTTTTTGAATTATTTTCACCAATCATTCTAAGATTACTAAAATGGCAAACTGTAAGTTATAATAAGAAGAATGGAATCTAAAAAAGGTACTTTTTTATTCGTTTTCTCCATTAATTTTAGAAATAAGAATATCATGAATTCTATTCATGCTCATTGACTTTTACCTTTTTCACAAAGGAGCCTACGTGCATCTTGTCCCTTCATAGGTGCGGTGATCTTATGATCCTTGAAGATGTCAACTCAACAATGTTACCTTCCTAATTATAGCATGTTTCCAGAAAGAAATCATCTATCTAATAAGTTTATTATTTTCTTAATTTTTTTTTGTTGGATCTAAAAAATCTAGGGGGGAGAGCCGCGGCTCCCCTCTGCGCCCATGTCTCTGTTGGAGCTTCTGATTACGAAGTGTATTTATAGTTATTAAAGTGAATTAGGCAAGTTCAGGAATTACAGAAATGAATGAATGAAGTCGGTTTATAATTCATTTTAATAATTTATAATTATTTTCTCAAAGTTGGTCCATCAACGTATCGGAGATTTGCCCCATCCTCTGGATTCTTAAATGCATCTTTTTGTACGAGTAATATTTGATTAAATTTTTATTGTTTACAGTGTACGTTTTAGGATCTCAATATATCAAATTAATGTTTTGGTATCTTACTTCAGTTTATTACAGTTCTTACTGCCGTACACCGTCCATGGGTCTTGTAAAAGGGAAATTGACCGACCACTTTCAGCGTATCTGAGGTGCTTTGAAGATTCACCACGGTTTACTCTTGCAGAGGTTTTTCAAGAAAAGGCGAAAATTTCCACTTCATCTTACTGCTGCTACTCCTCGACTGGAAAAGTTTTTTCATTTACCATATCCCCTCAGAGGAGGTTGTAAAACTTCAGTTCTCCCGCTTTTGAGAGCAGGCACTCAAGCAGTTTTTACTTTTTAAGTTATATTCATTCTTCATTTGTTCATTTCCCGCTCTTTCCTCGAATTTTAAATATTAATTTGTTAAAACCTTCCCGATTTTATATATAAAATCACAATCATCGGAAAAACTCGTAAATAGTACTAGAAGCGTTAGTATAACAAAAGAACGAAAAATATTGACCTGTAGAATAAACTTTAAACCATTACTGGGCCCCAATATCGATATTTCACAATTTAATGACAATCCTTCTTCCAACAATTAACATATTACACAAACATTGTAATTTTATTTGTTTTTTCTTTTTTACCTAATACTTTTTCTTCAATGCCAATTAGTATTAATTCCTTTAACTTTCCTTTATAACATGAACTGCCTTTAAAATTTAAACATTAATTTATTTCATTAATGAAAAGTCTATAAAGTGTTTTAGCGACTTAATACAAGATCACTTCGTTACATACAAGTGATGTTAGAAACTTATTTGAATAAAATAATTCAATATGTGTTGAAAAAGATTTAGTCTTATTCTGATATTGATTCATATCCATGAGGAACCTCCTGAAGCAATACACAGCCTGAGGTCTGGGGAGGTGAGCAAGAAAAAGACCAAGTACATGGCATTTCATTTAATTGAAATGTAACAGCTCTTGGCCAACATCGAAAACAAAGACCCAAGAATAAAAATATCTAAGGGAGTCATTCACAGATGATGAAGAAGCTCCAACAGAAATATAATGAGAAAATTTTTTTTTTTCTGATGTTGAAGTCGTTGGTCGTTCGACAATCATACGCCTTGCTGCCAAATATAAATTCGATTTATTCAAATGCTCAAATGTTTTAAGATGTTAAATACTACATGAAGAAACACTCCTCTTCACAATTGTTACAAAAAGACTGAAACGGTATGGTCACTTACAAAAAATGCCAGAAGAAAATATTAAGGTTTTTTCCTTTAACTGAACAAAATAATAAATGGTTTATTGTTAATGTTTCTATAATACTGCACTATAGAGGGGTGCCACTTTTATTGGGGAAGTGTGATATTTAAAATTAAATCTATAGTTAATTGTTAGTAAATCTGAAAGGTGCATTACAATTTTTCAGACGAAAGTGCAAAGAACAACTGAAAAATCAAATTGCCAACCACTGTATATTATTTCATTAATTCATTGGAATATCACTCCAGTTCCTGTTTTTACTTTTACAAAACGATATAAGGAATAT